>NC_072736.1:43874718-43936653 GCF_026930045.1 Uloborus diversus
GTTTAAAATCTTTATTTCTTTATTATATTTATTGTTCTTTATTGTACATGCACAACTTGTTCTTTATTGATGTTAAGTTATGTTGTGCAAAAATACAAAGCATTTTTGCTTTATGTATTTATTCTCACTGCATGTAAAAAGGATTATGCATCAATACAAGTTTTTGAGAAAGAAAAATTTTTAACTTATCAGTCCCTCATTTTGGCTTTTTTGCGGTTTATCCGCGGCACTTGTACCACTCAATTCCGCGGATAATCAGGAGTTTATTGTACAGTACACTCCTGATTATCCGCGGATTAGGGTGGCAAGGTAACCGCAGATAATCAAAAATGCAGATAATCTGAATTATAGGTAAAAAACGATATTGGTGTATACAATAGCTAAATATAGGAATAAAACTCGCACATACAGAAAAGTTATAGCTAAAAACAGTAACATTGATTGTAAAAAATATATAAAAAAACTAAAAACAAACGATAACATAATCATAAGTCATCACTGTTGGAGAAAAAAAAATTGTTAAAAGACCCGCAGATAATCTGAAGTTTACTCTATTACGTATGGGCTCAGTAACTCGTATTCCTCTGTAGTTGATTTTTTTGGAATGTTATTATTCTAGCTATTAGTTGAAGTGTACAATAGAAATAATTGTGATGAAGGTCTAATTGTTGTGTTATCATGTAATAGCATTTCAATTTTGATATTCAAAACTTTTGATTTACAGCAAGTCCATCAACATGTCCACTTCCTTTGGGTTTGGAGATGACCTGCCCCCTGCCTTTTGGCGATGATGATAATGCTTTCTGCTGTCATTCAAGTAATAATGTTCCTTATTGTTGCGACATAGGAGATTATATCAAACAAAAGTAAGCTTATATTTCAGTTTCATACCTTCTTAAAAAGATTTTGCCTCATGTATGACTGATTGTTTTGTTTCTTTTCATTTTTAATGAGTGGGATCAAAATTATGCAAGATTGTCAAAACCAAGTCATAAATACTGGCCCGTTATTTCGTTTTTTTTCGGTATGTGTGTGGGAAAGGGGGGGGGGGGGGGGGGGGTCTAAGCAGTGCAAAGGGTACATATGAGGCAGTGAGAAGCAAAGGGATGTAAGTGCACATTTTCAAGTTTTGAGTAAAACGTGTTTAAAGATAACATCCTAGGTAGGCTTTCATTAATTTTTTTTTCTAAATCATGCTGTATAGCAGCAACTACCAGGGCTACAAGTACAATCTCTTGCACCAAGACAGAGGAGAGGTTCACCTACCATCAGGGTTGGGTTTTAGACTGTCCAAAATTGGTTTAGGACAGGACAGGTGGTTTTTACTGCCCAAAACTGTCTAAAATTGGCTTAAACTGTCCAAAACTATGCCAAAACTATAAAGCAGTGTAATCTAATCAATTCGTATTCACTGCAATATTCGTAATGCATAAATATAGATATTAATGAAGTTTAATTAATGAGTAGTTGATAATATTTTTCTCAAATGTTCATTTAAAAAATATTTTTACTTAAAAAAATTGCCAATAATTATTACATAAAAACTTCCTTATGTAACAGTTGGTAGAGTTAATGAAAAGAAATTCACTCTCTACCAACGCAACTAATTCGAGTTCCATTTATAACTCAAAGGAATGTTACTAAATGTGCAATGTTTAAGTGCAAAAAGAAAGCTTAATTTTTTTTTAATGCATGATGTTATGACGAAAATTATTTTTTAAATAATAGATTAGAGAACAAAACATTGATGGTTAAACACTTATGTTATAAAACTCTTGTGCTTTTCTTTTTTTAGTTCATATTTTTAATATACTTTCTGTAACTATAAAAAATTGTAATTTATTCCATTTAGGTCTATTATTGCACTATATTTGGAATACTTTTGCACACATGCATAAATGTCGAAAAATTTGGTTTATAGAGGAAAAAACTTCCTGCATACAAATTGAAATTTTTAATGAAGAATTTAATTTCTACGTTACTAGATTAAAATCAGCTGCATAAATCAGTTACATATATATTTATACTTGAATGTTCACATTGAATAAATATATTAAATTGTAAAAAAATAATGTTGACACATTTTGTTCTGTTTTTGATAGTTTCTCTCAAAATACAGTTTCTCAAAACGTAGTTTTAGACGCAAAGGTTTTGAAGAGGATGGTAAAAACCTTGCTAACCCTGATTTCATTTGTACACATACATAAACATAAGGAAATCTGGTTGCTAATATAAAAAAAAAAATAAATAAATAAATCAACTCATGCACACAAATTGAAATTTTAATCAAGAATTCAACTTTTATGTACCATATTACCCTGCATTATCCGGCATGCCAGAAAAGAGAGAGGTTGACCAGCATGCCGGAAAACTCGAATTTTCCGGCATGCCGGATAACTTGAGGTTTATTTTGCAACACAAGAAAAGTAAATTTCCCCGTTCAGCTCCAATCAGATAGCAAACTATCAATACTACGATTCCTTCCTATTTTTTTTTGATAACTTATTTTTGATTCCTTTTTAAAGAGGTAAATTTAATTTTTATTTATTGAATAGTGTAAATTCTTTAGCACTAGCTGAGGTACAATAACTTACTTCTTAAATACTTGCTTAGTTTTAATTTAATTTTTATAAAATTATTTGTTATTGAATGATATTTTTTTTGTTAAAATAACAAATGACATTGTTAGTTAATATTTTTATAAAATTAAGCTTTATTAATACTAACAAGATATGTATAGAACTTACATTACTTTTTAAACTGAACATATATTTTTTATAGTATTATTTTTTTTCCTAACCTCAACTTTTCCGGCATGCCGGAAAGGACCAAGAAAGTGTTACTGAAAATCTGGTGACCCCCGAATTTTGAGGCATGCCGGGTAATGCAGGGTGATATGGTAACTAGATTAAAATCAGGTGCATAAATAAGTTGAATGTTCTCATTGAATAAATGTTCAATATAAAACATTGCTTTGATACATTTTAATCTGTTTTTGATGTTTTCTCACAGAATACAGTTTTTCTAAAAATTTAGTTTTGGACACTTTCGGACAGTTTTTGGACATGAGGGTTTTGGACAGGACGGTAAAAACCAGGGTTTTAACCGTAGTGTCCGAAACCTTGCCAACCCTGCCTACCATGTGCACTGGTTATCTCCAAATTTTTAATTTTGCCACTTATATCCCTTTGCTTCTCACTGCCTCATATGATATCTGAATTTTTTTTCCGGTGAACAACATCATTAAAGGGTTTGAATTTGGCCTGTGTAAATTATGGTAACCCTATCTAATAATATTTTCATCATACATAAAGATCAATCTAGTAACATCCTGAATAAATGTCTTGGTATCTATAGTTGATACTTGTGATGTTCCGGATATCTGTATCCATAAAAATTTTAAATATTTGAATAAAAGACTCTTGAATTCCGTTTAAATTAGTTTTTAATCCATATTTAAATTACAAGGTATCATTTCAGAAGCCAATTTGTATGCCCCCCCCCCCCCCCATTGCAAAAAGGAAGGGGAAATAAGTTTTAAAAGTGTGTCAGTGTGTCTTTTTGTGGCCATCGTAGCTCCTAAACAGATGAACCGATTTTGATAGTTCATTTTTCGTTCAAAAGGTGACTTTATCTAAAGTGTTCTTAGCTTGTCCTCATTTTTGTAGAACTTTAATTACCGGAGATATTAATTAAAAACCTTCTTAACGTTTTTCACAATTATGGAAGTAAAAATTTATCTGTACGTTAAAAATGTTGGCCCTAATTGAAAGAACAAAGTTTTCTGCTTTTGATATTTATTTGAAATTTCCAACTTATGTAGAGTAGGAGCTATAATCTTGTTAAGTAAATTTTAAATGCAATTCTAAACCTTTATACGCATGATTGGTAGCGATTTCATAGTCGGAAGATGAGAAAAATCTCAACGATTTAAAATTTTTACCTGCTGTCAGTTCATATTTGTTAACAAATGGGTAATCTGACCCGCGAAGTTCATCTTAATATGAAATCAGCTCTCTGGGACATGTTTTGTTTTTTTAATTTTTAACTTAATATCAGTTTTCGTTATTGATTTGGGGTTTCTGTTATTCTTTATTTTTGTTTTTCTCGGCATCCTTCAAAAAGAGTGAGACTAAATTCTCTATTTACTGTTTGTAAAGGTGTTCCCTGCTCTGTATTTTGTTGGTCAGAGCAAGTTCGGTGGAATGTGTCAGCACTGCATTTATGCTGAAATAAAATGCAAAAAATTATTCCTAGCCTGTCCAGTAGCAGCTTTACACACTTGCTCCTGTATCCTACATCTACCGAGTAAGCTAGAAATAATTTTTCACACTCCATCTAAGCATTAATGCAACACTGGCCCATTCCTTCCAACTCTCCCTCAATTTTAACAGAGATTTCTTTAAAGAGTAAATCATGATCTTGATTATATTTTTGCTGCAGTTGACATTTTTTGAAGAAACTGCCATTATTCTGACGGGAATACCTTCCGTAACAAATTTTACACTTAGATAATTGAATTGGGTTTAAAAAAAAATTGAGATCCGTATCTGTATCCGCGGATCTTGGCACTAATGATCCGTATCCGCGGATTTACTTTTTTAACGATCCGGCACATCACTAGTTGATACCAACTATCAAATTTTTTGTAAAACTTACTTGTTTTTTTTTTTACTATCTGATGTAACTTATGGACATTAATAATTTCGTGCTTACCATTATTTCAACCCTTCTTGTATTGTATATTGTGTAATTGAAGATTTTTCACTGATAATTTTGTGTTACTCAACCAAAAATTTTAATCCATTTGCATTAGAGGCGATTCAAGACAGTACCACCAGTAAAAATCATCAATAATTTTCACCAGTGTTTATCTTACATTTATAAAGATTTTAGAAGATAAAATTTGTAAAAAGTTACAGACATTCAGGATGGCAATAGAAATTTGAATATCACGTGTTGCATTTACTGTTTTTAGATTTTGATCAGCTCATCACATGTTGTTCTAATTTGAATTTTCTGAAACATATGTGCGAAGATAGTTACAATTTTATTTACTTAAAGTGCTAGTTCAGATATTTCTTTTGAAACATGATTTTCCTGAAAGTAGTACATCTTGTGAGTCATGGATAGTTAGGGGCCATTAATTACGTAAGGATGGTTTTGGCATCTTTTGGCCCCACCCTGTCCCTCCATGTAAGGATATGTAAGATTTTCAACCCCCCCCCCCCTATCTTATGTAAGATTCCATTTCGTTTTTCAAAATAATGAAATAACGAACCTTAAATCACTGGAATGGTTTTTTAAATTCACTGGTATTCAATTTTTTTAAAAAAACCTTTTTGTGTAAAGAAATATTTACTAAAAAAAATCTAGGCTGAATGTTTTTTCAACAAATATTTTTTGTTTCAATGCGATAATGATAAAAATAAGACATGCCACACACAGTTTGATTCTTTTATTATATTTTACACTGTTCATTCTTTCAAAAACAAGTAAAATACATTCAGTAAGTTACCGCCCTATAGCCAGGGCTAAGGCAGAAATACATGAAATGCACTGCCAGCTCAGTCATTTCCAGCTGAGGACTGCAGTTTCGTGCTTATTAGCACTCATCAGCCCAGCATAGGAAAGTGACTGAGTTGGAGATGGAAAACCTCTTAAGGAAGCCAAGAGTGCCAAACAAACTGGTAGCTAATACAGAATTAGCACTGACCAGACGAGTGACCGAAGCAATGGTTCGGTTCAACTCGAATTTTGAAGGCAAGGCAGGTATATTCAGTAAGTTACCGCCCTATAGCCAGGGCTAAGGCAGAAATACGTGAAATACACCGCACGCTACCAGTTTGTTTGGCACTCTTGGCTTCCTTAAGAGGTTTTCCATCTCCAGCTCAGTCACTTTCCTATGCCGGGCTGATGAGTGCTAATAAGCACGAAACTGCAGTCCTCAGCTGGAAATGACTGAGCTGGCAGTGTATTTCACGTATTTCTGCCTTAGCCCTGGGTATAGGGCGGTAACTTACTGAATATACCTGCCTTGCTTTCAAAATTCGAGTTGAACCGAACCATTGCTTCGGTCACTCGTCTGGTCAGTGCTAATTCTGTATTAGCTACCAGTTTGTTTGGCACTCTTGGCTTCCTTAAGAGGTTTTCCATCTCCAGCTCAGTCACTTTCCTATGCCGGGCTGATGAGTGCTAATAAGCACGAAACTGCAGTCCTCGGCTGGAAATGACTGAGCTGGCGGTGTATTTCAAGTGAAATACAGCTCATCCTAATATGTTTTTACCTTCCAGAAGCAAATGAAATATGATCCCTGTCAAACCACTTGATTGCCTGATTTCTCGACTTGAAAAATATTGCGTAAGAATGGGTCTGCCCCCCCCTTCTCCCAATAAGGGTATGTAGAGATTTTTCAATCCCCCCCCCCCTCTTGGGACCCTTACGAGCAGAAGTCGAAGATTTGAAAACTAAATCAGGGTGGTGACAGATCATTGAAAAGTCGGGGAACTTGATCACTCAGAGAAATATTTTGAAAAAATTCCAAAGAAATCAGGGATAATTGATTAAATGAAGAAAATTTTATTTTTCTTTGCAGAATAAAGTATTTTAATTCCCTGCGAGTTTTCCACCAATTTATTTGTTTTAAAAAAGTAAAATCAATAAGGTACGATTATACACTGCTGCATATTTGTGCATCTGTTTTCCTCAAGGTCAAAGTATTCAATCTTAGGATGAGCTTCCAAAGATTGCTTCTGTGTCTGTAAAGTTGTTCATTTTAGCTATCTTGAATTTTCCTTCCACGCATTCCATGACAGTATTTAACATACTGTTATCACAATTTCAAGAAAAATCTTAAAAGTTATTACTAGGCACTTTTAATTTAATTGCCAAAATTGAATTTTGACCGAAAATCAAATTTTTTTTTTGTTGCTATGGTATTATTCACTGTCTCTTCAGATTACACATAGGGTTTTTTTTTCAGACTTTAAAACCCTTTTATTTTAAAGCCATATTCATATATATTTTGAAATGAATAATTTTTTTTGCATTTCAATGTTTGTTACTTAAGTAATCTAAGATTTTTTTTTCGACAACTAATGAAATCATTTGAAATTGAGTTGTGTACATAAATATTTTTATTATTTTTTAATAGTTAAAATGCTGTATTCATTCATTAAAACCTAACTTCTTTATCACAGAATAGCTCACTATGACTGGTTGTTAAAAGATTTCAATTTTGTTTTACATAAATATGTCTAGTAACGATTTACGTAAGTAAAACTACATTACTTCTAATACTTTAACTGTCGCTTATTATTCGTGCAGCAACAATTATACTGCTTGAAAATTCAGTTCAAGATTATTTCCATTTAAATTTTTTAGTTGTATCATGATTCCATTTGTCTTTAAGAGTGGTTTTTCCTATAATATTTCTCTGTCGAAAATTCAGTATACAATTTTTACCAAAAAAAAAAAGGAGCATCTTTTCAAAATATATTTGCAATTAACAGCTTAAACCGTTTTAAACAGTGCATTTTATTTAATATGCAATGCTTTTCAAGGAAGGAAAGTAAAGGAAACCATTATAATTGGTGATGTAAATCAGGGAAATTCGATGAACTCAATCAGGGAGAAGTCGGGGAACTTAATTTTCCAGTTCCTGTCGCCACCCTGTAAATGTAGTAGATACCTTGCATTTAGCAAATCAATTTTAATGGCTTTCATTTCTGATGCAACTCGAAGGCTTTAGGAAACTGGTTTTACTATTGACTTAGGTAGGATCAACAAGAGGCAAAACAGGAATTTTCCGGAGATAGATTGCTGCTTTTCCTGAGACAATTTGATTTTATGGTCAAATTCATATAATTTTTTTTTCCCCACAGAGAACAATCCCTTAGATCATTGAGACAGATAAAGCAAGTGGGAGTGGTTGTTAAGGCAGGAATCTTTGCATTGGAAAGCAAGGGGAGAAAGATTATGTGACTGCGACTTTTCATGGAAGACGTTTCGCCAGAGCTACACTAATTCTCCTAGGGATTTGAAAAGTCATCAATTTTAATTTTTTACCTTCTGCCTTAAATGTTTTGGCACATTTTTTTTTTTTTCTCTGTCACCCGCAAGTGCATAGTTTACTGACTCATAAATAAGTTTTTTTTTTTTTTTTTTTTCAATTTCTACAGTAAGTTTTTGAGTTATGCCAACTTAAAAATGGCTCTAAAAGTTGCGCTCATATAGAAATAGAGTTAGTATTTCACACATGTTTTTGAAACGTAGTAAATAGCAGCAAAGTAAAGTTCTTTACGCGATGAACGGAAATTTCTTTATTATTTTTTTTCCTTTTATAATGCAAGATAGTTTTTTTTACTAATTCATTTACTATTTCGTGCCTACTGGAAATGAATAGAATATTAAATTTGTGAAAATGATGTTAAAAGTTTTTAATGTTAATGTATTCAAAACTATTTTTTAGCCTTTGTATTTTTTTTTAAAGAAAATTAATGAAATGAATAAAGATTTTATCTATTGCAAAAACAACCTCAAAACCATAAAGAAAGTTTTCAAAAATACATAAATTGAATGATGAAAAAAAAAACTTACAAAAGACCAGGGTTCGTACGGGTTATGGAAATCCTGGAAAGTCATGGAAAAAAAAAATAAACAAATTTCAGACCTGGAAAAGTCATGGAAAATTAATATTTTTATAAAATTCATGGAAATTTATTTCAAGTCATGGGAAAATGTCTTGGGCAGTAAGAAAGCAACAATTACTAAAAGAGCGCTAGAAATATTGAGTGATTTAGTAATATTGCATATAAATTGAACGATATCAAAAACAAATCCGAGTTTTGGAATCCAATTTCATTCGCTTCTGTAACAGCTGCTCACCTTTTTTTATGATGTGATTTTACTACTGGGGCATTACTAATTTTGAACCCACCATTATTTTCAGTACTTCTTATATTTTATATTCTGTAGTAGTGGATTCGCACTTTCTTGATTTTTGCCACGCTTCCTCAAAAAGTGTAATTCAATTCCATCCGAGTTCGTTTCAACTACTTGTAAAAATTTCATTATTAAATTTTTCAGAGTTTATCTTGATATGTTGAAGGTTTTAAAATGAAGACTTTAGTCGGGCAATAGAACATAGAAATAGGGGAATTCTAATACTCTAAATTAGTAGTGCTCAACATATACCTAGCTCACAAAACTGATCCTTTTAGCCAGCTTAAATATCTGGTTTGGAAAAATGAATTTACTGTAAAAAGTGGCTTTATTTTAATGAACGAATAGGCTGTCCAGTTACATGAGTCATTAGATGCACTATTGACATTAAAGGGCAGTGATTTTGTTAAGTAAATTTATTATTTTAAACTTATTCAATTTTTTATCCCATTCATTACTATTTTGTCATATTTATTAAATATTTATTAGACATTTAAACATCAGTGTATTGCATTCATTATATTTTTATTTTACTTGAATTTATGTGATGAAGACAAATAAGAAATATTTATTACTTTCAGCAGTATGCACTGATATTTTTTTTCAGTCACAAGTAAGTGCTGCAATGAGGTAATGGCATTCATGTAAAAGTTTTTCTAATGCCCATTTCCGAAAAAATTGGCAAGTTTGACATTAAATAGTACTATTCTCTTCGTGTAACAAGGTCATGAAATATTTTATGAAGTCATGAAAAAGTATTGGAATTTTTTTATCCAAATTGAGTATGAACCCTCAAAGACGAATTGCAATTTTTCCTCCCAAATTTGGGTGTTTGAACCTTGTTTATAGTTTTACTTTTCAGCAAAGGGTATTTTTTTTTTTTTTTTCAATTCAATCACTGAATAATAGAGATAACTTTAGAAAATCTAAACATTTTTAATACTTTGTGTTCTGGATTCGGAAAAAGTTCTTCGTGAAATCTGAAATGTAATTTTCCATAAACTTCTCAAGTTGGAGGTTGGCTGATTTTAGAGAAGTGCTTTCATTGCACATATGATTTTTTTTGCGTGTATAAGTGGTGATGAAATAAAAAAAAGTGTTGATTTTGCTGTATAGGACAGAGGAAAAAAAAAGGTTTTGATAAAATATTTGTTATTATTTTATCAAATACTAACAATTATTTTATCAAACCTCACCCCCCCCCCCCCCATTTGACACCCTTCTGGGAGGCGTTACACCCAAAATGCTATTACGAGTTACTGAAAAATGTGAATATTGAAATTCTGATATATTTGAATATGATGTGGAGGAAGTGATTGAGTGGGGAACACCTTTCCGGGGAATGATAACCTATGTTCCAAATTTGGTAAAAATCCTACGAAAATTATGTATTTGTATGAAGAACAAACACACCCACCCACACATAATCATACATCCATTCATGTATATACATATGTTTTTTTTGCTAAGTTAGATGTTATTCTATATCTAAATTAATTCTCACTTTCCAGTATAAGTCTTTCAACTTTCAAATAACATTATCCAAATATGCTATCTTCAACATTTGTAATTGTTTGGAGAAAAAATGTTTTGCTAATGAAATTAATTGTAACACAAGATTCGAGAAAAAAAGATATTTTTCATTGATTTTTAAACAAAATTAATTTTGTGTATTTGATGCCTTCTTTTGGTGTGCTTTGGGATTCATTGATATTTTTCCAAGTGATGCATTCAAATATTTAAAATATTTGTCAGCAATTAGTTTAGTCAATTTATAGACATGATTTTTTTCCTCTTTGTATTCCAACACATGACTTCCTAGGTCAATATCTCCCGTAGAGTAGAGACATATAGGAAGAAAACTCCAAAATCCTAAAGGTTGTAGTCACGTGGTACACGCTGGTGAAATTATTTGATGTTTTCCCCCGGAGATAACACCTGTCGCCCTTACTCCTGCTTCAGTTCATACAATAGTGAATGAATGGGAGGCTTCGTCATCCCTTAATGGTCTAAGAACAATCCACTGTGGCATTTTCCCTGACCATTCTTTAAAATTATCCATTCTATATTTAATAACTTAAAATTTAAAAATCAAGTAGCCTTTTTCAAAAACTGATTTTGCTCTATCGGTTACCTATCTCCAGTAAAATTTATTTTTGGGAATCATTTTCAAACAATTTTTCCTTCAATACAAAATCTATTGTACAATTAATTTTTGAAATTTTGTTAAAATCAGTATTAAAAAATCAAACACTATGTCCTTTTTGTTTTAATACCCATTTCAGCATCATCACTAAAGCAAAGAATCAAACCAAAAAGTAATTAAGCACTTATTGTCTTGACTTATAGATATACTTATGAAAATATTTCCTCTCCGGTGACTTTCATTTGTAGTCAAAACGAGGTACAAAAGAATACATGTTAAATGATGGGTGCACAACTAAGGGGGGGGGGTCATGGCACAAACTGCGCCATTGAAATTTTTAGGGAGTCTTGTTTTGAGGGGTATTTTTCTCATGGGGGGGGGGTCTCCACAATATTGAGGGGGTGTGCCCCTGCCCTTGGTGGGGGGGGGGGGAGAAGGCAGGCACCCCTGATTAAATAATTTATTTTTACTGCTAGTTATATTTATTAAGAAAATATAAATTTTCTTGAGGCAGAGCAGTGTATTTAAAAATTTAAATGGTTAATAAGTTGTAATTTCTTTTTTTTCTCTTTTTAGCTCTGTAATTCTTGCTGGTATTTTAATCGGAGCAGTTATCATCTTGGTCGTCATAACTTTGTGTTGTTGTTGCTTCTGCAGCTGTTGTTGTTTAGCAAAACGTCGGGTGCAACGTGGGACAGTACTTTATGGTATAACTTCTACTTTTTGCTTCTATTATTTATTTTAGTTGCAAGAGACTACTTAGATTTTCAATTGTATATTTGCACCTTTAGTTTATTGTTACCATTTAGTACTTTTTTACTGATATCAATTATTGAATATGGTAATTCTCATTGCTTCACACTCTGAAATTAAATCAGAATGTCATTCTGATCATTCAATGATTGACGTGAAGAGAGCAACTTCTCTATTGAAATTGTTCCAAAATGCACAAGTTAACTGTAAAATATGATATGATCATGAATTAGGACCAACACCAACTAGGATCTTTAAAAACCCTTATTCTGTGGTAGTAAAATTGAAGAAAACCTATTTTTTATATTGCTCAAAAGTTTAAAAATTTTTTTTTAAAGCTGATGCTTAATATTATAATGCATAATTTTTCTTTATATTCTGATACAGTGGAACCCCAGAAATCCAAACCCTGTAGATTCCAAATTCCGGATAATCCGAACAGCTTGTGAGCTGAAGGCAAAAAATTAGATTTGGAAAAAGGAAAAATTAATAACTCTGATTCTAAAGCTAAGTTATTTTTTTAGTGACAACTGCTTTTTGCAAACGTTTGGTTACAATACAGCTCTGTCAATTGTCAATCTTCTTGCCTTTTATAAGCAATCAACTAATGAAAGCATAACCAACACCAAATTCAGCGGCAAAATTTTTAGTACTTTCTCCTTTATCAAAGAATTCGAGCACTACAAGGCCAGGGCATTACATACAGTTTACATCACACCAAAATGTATAAATGTTAATCTTAGTGCACTCACCTTGTACTTTTTTAAAATGTAATGTACACTTACGATGTTCCTGCTACTATAACCTAGATTAATATTAAACACTCATGATTTATCTAAGGTAAAATTGCTTTATCATTAACTTAAAACAAAGACTATCTGGTCTCTATTGAGCGAATAAGCAGAGTTGAATAGACTAGCCAGTAAAAGTTTGAGAAAACCTAATAAAGAAAGCCTCACTTGTTTTTATAATCCAGTTTTCTTATATTTTTGTTTATTTAGTATGCATGATGACCTCTTACACTCAACTTTTTAATTTTTGCCACTTTGGCAATCACATAGTGTCACTTCAACACTTGACTCCTTTGATGTTTCTTATGTTGTATAATTCAAACTAGCAAAGACAGTTCCTCACGAATTTAGGTTTGTGAATGAGCTCAGGTGTTGAATAATTCAAACTACCAAAAACATTTCCCCTGATGAATGGAAATGCAGCTTTTGAAGCTAATAAGTCGCCTTTGATGTTCAAACTAAAATGCTCTTCTATTGAGACAAATGTTTTTGCTTCAATTAATTCTCTGCTTTTAGTGTTTTCATACTAATTTCTTTTCTTTTTGAAAAATTTCTGTAGGGCCCCGCCTGTAAAAGGTGCTTTCTGACATTTTTCTGGACAATTCATAGGTCTGTAAAAGTTACTCATTTTAGTAATTTCTTATTTTTATTTACAGTTAGCAAAATTTCATTTTGCTTTAGTGGCATGCTCTCTGTATTTCTGCCTTTCTTTTTCTGCTTTTACTAAATTGACAGAAATTTCTATTTTTATGTCTACTCGATTCTTGAAAATACCTAATTTTCATTCTTTGCCTTTTTTAAAGCTCAATAAATGTTGCATTAATATTGATTTCTTTGGATTGCAATTCAGATTTTCTTTTGTTTTTTAGTTAGTCATTTAGAATAGAATTTTAATATCTCTTTGGTTTTGAATAGTTTTTATTACCATTTTGTTTTGATTACTTATCCAAAAAAAAAATTGTGCTTAACAGAATAGAACAGCAACTAGATATCTTAGAGCTCACAATGGCACTTTTTTTCATTTGCACCTTTTTAAACTGCAACTTGAAACAATTTTTGAAAAAATAAGTGTCTCGTCTTCCTTTTGTTACTTTCATATGTATGACAATTATTTCTTTTATATTTAGTTTTGTATATGTGGTTTCAAATCTTAAAAATGCTTCTGAAAACTTGTGGAAGTCTTTAATTTTTATTGAATTAAAAGAAAAACTCCTTATGCACAAATGTTAATTTCTGTTCATAATTTCAGGAAAATGGCCATAGTTTATGAAACTGAAGTTAAGATAAAAAAAACTTTTTTTTTAATATTAATTTTAAGCATTATTTAATGTATGACAAAAAAAAAAAAAAAAATCCCAATTAGTTCATGTATCATAAAACAAAAATAATGTAATTTTGTAAAAATTGCAATTTTTCTGGAAAATGCCTTATTGATGTTTTTTGCTTTATGATACAGCTGCTGAAAAGATTTTTTTTTTATGTTTACATATTGTTTAAACAAAAAAAAAAAATTAAATCTTAAACAGCAAGATAAAACAGCTGTGGCATCTTGAACTTCTGGTACAGTGACTTATATTCCCAGAGCCCATGAGTGCTAGACCTACGTCATAGTATAAAGGTCCAAAAATTTTCTTCGAAAGGACATTGCAGCAGGTGAGAAATGTTCACTATTATTTAAGCTGAATCGCACTAGATTTGGCTAGAAACAGGTAGCAAAGGTGCATAAAATTGCTGTAAAAGCTAAACACCGTAGACTCATTCCATGTTACGTGACCTGATGGTCCTCATCCAGCCACCTCCGCTTTGGAGGCAACGAGGTCACTTGACATGGAATTATTCAGTTTTTGACGCAACTTTTGCTACCTGTTTCCTGCCAAAGCCAGCGCGACTCAGCTTAACTAATAGCGAACCTTTCTTATCTGCTATGATGTGCGTATGCAGAAAAATTTTGGGCATTTATACTATGATGTAGGTGTCTGGCACTTATGGGCTCCTTGCTCTATTTATTCTCTTCACAATTATATATAAAAAATAGTTATTATGGAGCACTAGAATGCAACCTGCTAAATTTAGAGGTAATGTTTTACCGCTAGTTATAAAATGCAAATGGCACAAAACTAATACTTTTTACTCTACAGCTTGTTGTACACCTCCAAATTGAGCTTCTAATTGTACTGTAGGGTGGTATAAAAATTACTTTTTAAAAATATTATATTAAAAAAAAGCTAAAGGATAGTTAGGCAGAGTTAGATAAAATTGTAAACTGTCTGCAAGAAACTGCTGTACTTCTCCAGACCAGAGTCTTATATTGTGTCCAACAGCAAAAATGTCCAGTTGAAAATGAGTGGAGTACCACAATGAAACCAGCATATTTACTTAATTGCATTTGCTACTTTTTCAATATTATTAATATGGGGAACCTCAAAGATGTTGACCAACATTTGTTTCAAAAATTGCATCAAAAATTTGTTTAAAAAGTACTAAAATTGTTTGCAAACTTTGAACGAGTTGAATCCTTTTAAATAACCAGTTTTTTCGTGGAGCCCCTATTTTTTCCGAAAGTAAAATATTTTGTAATGTCAAAACATAATTTCAAAAATTAATAAAAATTGAAAACAAAATTTTTTAGACCTAAACAAAACTTGAAAATTTAAGTTCAAGTTTTGAAAATTCACTATTTTGATAGATTTTTTAAGTTTTGTAAAGAGAAAGGAAAAAAAAAGAATGAAAGTTTTGTGGAACCCTTGATTGCTTTTCAGGGAACCCCTGGGTTCTGCAGCACACAATTTAAGAAACCCTGGTTTATGTTTTCTGTTTCTGATTATGGGGAAAAAAGACCTTTTAGGTTCTAGAAGAAAGAGAAAATAGTTGCAATACTATAATATCTTCAGGTGCTGCAAAAAGATTAAAAGCTAGTTTAAAAATAAATAAATGAAAACTTTAATAGATTATTTTTTTATGGTTGTATCACACATATAATGTTACAAAAGATGGTCATAAATGTAATATGAGCATTAGCAATGGAAGAAGTTACTCATTAAAAAATATAATTGAAAAATATTTTTACATTGTTAAAAGTTAATCAAATCAACCTAAAACACTTTAATGATTGCAACAGCATAATATTTGTTTCTACTTTACCAACGTCTTAAAATTTGTTATTTTTTTACTGTCGGACCTCCAAATATCAAATTTCTACACATCGAAATTTTCTATATATTGAACTTGACATAAGCATCTCCATTACACAGAAAAAATTTCAATGTATCAACATGTTTTGGGGACATAGTGGGACATTTTATTTGACTTTAGAACATTTGCCTCGTATAAGTTCAAGTCGGAGAAAAAAAAAAAGCTTATTAATTGACACTATGAACCCCACACAAATCCATGGACAAACAAATCAAGAAATTTTTGAATTTTAGAGTGAAATGACCATATCATTTTTTTTTTCATTTTATGTTGCAACTTGTCCTGTTAAACCAATTTCTAGCTATTTCTTTTTTTTCTGATAGTTCTTTGTTTCTAAATTTAAGTTTCAGTGAAAATCTAAAAATTTCCAAGCCATTGAAGGCATGCTATATGCTTTCAAACCAATAGGTCCTGGACTTCAGTTTGCACAAAATCTTCTTGATGACTGCATGACACTCAAAGAGAATTTCATAGTTTATAAAGAATATAAATAGTTTTGTTCTGAAAATTTCCACCAACATATCTTAAAATTTTATTTAACAAATTTAACAAAAATCGGGTTCCCAATATGGAAGGAGAGGTCAGGGGCGGCATTTCAGCATTTCATTTGGGGGGTCGAGATTCTTAAATACGTACTACCACAGTGCGGTACCAAGAACACATTAGATAACAGAAAGTTGTCATAAAATCGGTTTAATATGAATAAAAATTAGTGTTTAGAAATAATTTAAATTTTGATTCACTTTCTAATAAGTTTTGGAAAAGTTTTAATGCATGATTTTTGGAATTCGGAAGAGCAGGGAATCGTGTTACTAATCTATCAGTGCCCAGTGTCGTGCTGTTTTGCCAGTACAGCTAAATATAAAAGATGGTGGAAAAGCTCATGCCCTTTAGCATGTATGACTTCGTTTGAATATTTTGCCCATTGTACTTCGAAAATAATTCTCTAACCTCCTGAGACATAAAAAATCTTTCTCTACTAGCTGAGATAATTGAAGTATCAAAGTGATGTATGAAAACACTTTTTATATCTTGCTCTTCAAAATCACCCAGAGCAACTTCAAAAATTGTGAGTTGCTTAATTTTTCATCGGTGAATAATCTAGTCTCCTCGGCGCTCTCAGCTGCAGTGAGATGGCATCTGCCTCCAGCTTTGCTATTCACTATTCAAACTTGATGAGTCCATAACAAGGACGAAACTGCAGTCTCTGGAGGTGATAACTAGTCTGTCGCTATATTACTTGTAATTTTTCATGCCTCGTGCTAAAAATTTTACTCATAACTGAAACATTTTATTTTTTGTTTCAAAAATCCAATCCAGATAATATAGAGCCAACCATACAGAAAAATAATTATCATTAAATCTTGTGTTAATTTCATTCGAAACTGAATCTATTGTTTCATACAAAATTTAAAAAAATCAATATTTGACTTCACATCATCATGTGGATTTTTGTCTTTTTATTTTTTAAAGTTTTACGTTTGATTGAAACACACATCTATGTAAATCTATTTTCTGTTTCAATTGTAAATTGAACTATGGTAGTGTGGTGCACAGATCAGTTGTAGATTGAACTGTGACTTGAATAGTTCGAAAATTAAGGGTAACGGATTAAAGATGTTTTAATAGAGTAAAGTATTTTTCAAAAACTTTCCTCAGTACAAAAAAAATTGAATAAAAATTCAAACGGAGTCAAACATGCTAAAAGGCATGAGCTTTTTCATCATTGAAAGAATCGTTTTGTAACAATTCTTCCTGTCGTCAAATCACTGCTTTGAAGTTATAGAGAAATATTTTTATGGTTTTAACTCTAGACCATTTTGTGTAACTCCGAGCTTGCATAATTATACGCATAACAGGTACAGTAGAGAACCAATTATCCGGGAAGTTTGGGACCATCGCTGTCCCGGATATCTGAATTTCCCGGTTTTCTGGATCGCTAAAATGCGCTATTGGCCGTTTGTGTATGAAACTTAAATTACTATAATAAATAGTAATATATATTAAAATAAGAAGAAAACAGTTTAGAAATACTTATTATTGAAAGTTATGCATAAGATCTGAGACCCTCACATTCATTTTGAAAAGGAAAAAAAAAACACCACTTTTCCATGCTTTAAAACGGAAGAAAATGAAGGGAAGGGCAAGAAACAAGTTTTTGAACGTAAATGCGCGGTTTTTCTACTATAATGTATAAAAAAATTTGTTTTCAAAAACGCGTTTTTTTTTTTTTTTTTTTTTTTGTAAAGGTTTAGTGTGTAAGATTACGGTTGTTATTGATATAACTATTGCCTTTGCATTAAGTTCATACCAATAGAAATTTGATTTATGAGTCTTGCGCTTAATGATTTCTAGATTCCACCATCAACTATCCAAAAAATTCGCAAATCTGGTTTTCGGTGTTTCCCGTGCTTTTCCGACGTCACTTACGCTCCAAACGGCTTTAACTAGGGACTATTCAATAAAATATTGCATTAGAATGTGAAAATAATCATTTCTTTAGTATTCAGTTGGAATAAAACACAAAAATTTCAGACTTACGAGTGAATTCAAGAAAATGTTTCGGAAATTTTGCCCCGCGTTAAGGATAACCCTTTGAAATTCGTTTTTGTAAACATTTACCCGAGTTATAGATGAGTAATATGGTATTTATTAAAAAGCCGCTAACATTCTTTTAGGTTTTTCAAAAAAATGCTTAGTTTTTCAAAAATTGCCGAAAATGAGTATTTTTTTAAAAATGGCGGGAAAATCGGCAAAAAGTTGCCGGTTTTCTGGTTTCCCGGTTTTTTGGTTCCCGGATAAAAGGTTCTGCACTGTATTTGTTGATATGTTTTTTTTTTAAATTCAATAATCACATGCACTTTTAAGAAGTTTTTTTGAAAGCGTATAATGCATTGAGCAGCTGAAACGTGTTTCTAGCAGAAGAAAGCGGTGGACGCTCATTAAATAAATATACATTAAAAAATGAGCGTAAAGTGAAAGTAAAATATCAAGAAATTTTCTTGTGAAAACCATGCAGCCACACCACTTTGCACGAGCCTCTCATATTGGACATACCATCGTTACACTGGGCACACAAGTATGAAATATTTAGCCTATATGAGAAAATGTCTTCTTTAGTTAATAAAATTAACCATGGTTCTCCATCAGTTTTCCATGTTCTGAAAAAGCCGGAAAATACTTCAAGAATTCCTAAGTCGTTATCCAAATAAAGAAAAACACTTTTTATAGTCTGGGAATGTGTCGAGTTTCATCAAATAGTTACTGAGAACCAGCGAGATTTCTTTTAATGAACATTGATTTCCGACTTACATAAATTGAATTCACCCATTTTCTATCATTCTGCGCAAAAAATTTGGGGGTGCGACCGCCCCCTCTTGACCCCCCTATTTGCCGCCCCTGGGAGAGGTTATATATGGTGTCTAGTGAAAATTTTACGTAAAATGAATTTGCATTTTATATTTGTCTTCCAAACTTTTGTTAAGGCACAATAATAAGAATGAGTTATTTCTGTAAATTTAAGAAATTTCATATTTACATAAAATATTTAAAGGTTTTTTTTGGGGGGGGGGGTGACACTACCAGTCCTGGGTGACACTTGTGCTAGGAACTCCACTGCTTGTAACATGTCTGCATTTTTTATTGCTAGTTTGCTCTTTAAGTTTTGATTATTTTTTTCTTGCAAGTGACTATAAAATTAACTTAGTAGTTTATCAATACACCGTTCGTCAATAACTGAAAACGTGTGCGTTTCTTACATATTTTGGGAGAAATGGAGGTCTAACTCTTCGCAATTTCAGTGTTAAGCCAGATTGGAATGACACTGCTTATGTTACATTAGTGTGAAAAAATTAGAGATTAAAATGGCAGCAACCTTCTACGGGTGCCTGTACATCGGAGCATTATCGATGCATTGGTTTAGAGCAGCGGTTCCCAACCTTTTCCCCCTTGCGAACTCCTTCCAAACTCTGAAAGAAGTTGGCAAACCCCTTGGGTACTAGGTAATAAGTAACGGGCAAAAAAAAAAAAAAAAAAAATTGCTTGCACTCCCACGCATAGACAATAACATTTGGGAGATTTTTTTTAAGTTTGATGCTGCTCAGTAGTTTATAACAAGAACAAAAACACAGTTGCAAAATATAGAACCAAATATTGCTACGCACTAAAACGATCGCTAAAAATTGAATACAAAACAAATTCACCAAAAAATAAAGAAAGTGATTAGTTTGTGTTGAGCTTCAATCAACTTTGAAAAAATTTTGAAAATGAGATATTTGCAGAACAAAGAGGCTCAAATGTTTGGCTGAAATTTTTCTGACACTAGTTGACATTTATCTCTAGTCACTAAATCCAAAGTCAATTAAAGAATGATTTTTAAAATACCTTCCAGGGAACTCACATATTAACTTAATGAACTTTTTTTTTTCTTACAGTAAAATGAAAAAGATCTCTCTGTTTAAGTCTCCTTGAAAAGGACTACGAACCTAGCTGTTTAATAAAGATATACTGCGTACATTAATCGTTTGATTGCTGAAGAATTTTCTTGTAGTTATGCTATAAGTGCAGAGTAAAATGCGTATATTGAAAAATAATAGAAGCTTCTATTTTCAATATACGCATTTACTCCAATTTTTACACAATATGTAATTTTTAACAAGACATATTTTTAAGCTCACTTACTACTAGAAACATTTTCTACACAACTTTCATAAATTCCTTATTTATACATAGCGCTAATTAACTTGCATGGTTAAATTCCTTGATTTTTTTTTTACTGTGTAAACCTCACACTGCCAAGCTTTCATGTATGAAAATTTTCTATAGTAATTAATTTTTCATACTTCCCACGGTATTCTTGGATTGCTAGCCATTCTTTCCCTTTTTCGGTAATAAAGCTCAAAGTTGTTAAATGTAGTTGTTGTTAAAAGTTGTAGTTAATGTAGTGTGAAAATCATAGCAACAAACAACAGCGTGATCTCACTTCTATGCATTTTTGACTCGACACGAGAAGAACGATAGCTCTTCATCGGACTCATATGGTAAAGAAACTGATCATGAAAGCATTTTAGACGCTCGTATATGCTCCATGTAATGTTTTCATCAAGTTTAATCAATCTTTCCGATCAAAAGCTGCTGAGGAAACAAAAGCTTTCACATTCTTTCATCTGAGGACGTTGTATGCATAAGTAGAGCTTTTTCAGCATGACTTTAGGGCTATCATTGTCAATGGTAGCGCTGAAACCGGCACTTTGCAATGACAGAGTCAAGTATTTAAATGTAAAATACGTCGGGAAGTATGCAAATATTTTCAATGTTTAGACTATTGAATGTGCAAGAGACAAATGAATAAAAAAGAAGCAAAATTTGCCTAAAACCACTTCATCAGAAACAGACATGTTAAAACTCCTCCATTACGATATATTTTTTTTTGCGAACCCCTTGAAAACCTCTCGCGAACCACCGGTTGGGAACCGCTGGTTAAGAGAAGTTCTAAACTGATTTAACAATTTGATGTACACACCAGATTTTGGCGATGCATCGCCCAGCCCTAGTTTCTTCACACCTAATAGCACAACTATTCAAAAGTTGTTTGTTAAGTTCTCGATCATCAAGGAGATCCAGTATACTATCTGTTATGTCTTTTCCTGTGGCGAGTTTAGGTGCAGGGGTGATTGTAACTCCATGAAAAAATGCCTGAACTTTTTTTCCAAGAAAAAATAGTGTTTTGATGGGCATATATATACACATTAGGTGTATGTACACATCATATTATGTATATAAATAATTTAGATACATAGTTATTTGTTGGGGTTTAAACTCGAAGTTTTAATTGTACTTCATACGTCCATGTGCATGGTGGGAATTAAATTCTTTTAATTTTTCTTATTAAAATTTTTCAATGTTTATTTTTCTCTTTTGTATCTGAATCCTTAACCATTAATTACATTCATTTACTAATACACTAAAGCCTAATACACCAGCATTTTTTAATGATTCCCGGTTTCTTTTATGAATATTTGTAGAAGAATGTTGCATTGCAATAATGCCTTCACACCATCATTAGCATATGTAAAGGGCTTGTTACAAGAAACACAAAACCAAAATCCAAGCTCTATCAATTTTTTTACACTATATTTTCATCTTTTCATTGTAGGAATCCACTCTGTTTAACCATTCCCAATTAAACTTGTTCTTCTTTCCTGCATCGATGGAGCCAATATCTTCAGATTTATCCAGATACCTCATTTTTTAAATGAGAACATGCAAAGTTCAAATGAATAAATTTATCAAACAAAAAAAGTAGCGAAATGAAGAGTTAACTAGTAAAATTTAACATAACAAACTAATTTATATTTACGAGGAGCATCTTAATAACGATAAAGTATAATTAGAATTAGTTCAATAACAACAGAACGCACGCAGATAAAGATCATAAACCAGAATATAAAATAAAGAAAATATTTGCGTACGATCAATTCCTCCAACTGCCATAAAGAACAAAGACAGGAGTCGAAGCTCATCACTTTTCTCTTCCTACCTTCCCCCAGTTTACAAAACATGACCGTAGCTTACGCTTTATATTTATACCAAATGTCTTCAATTTGGATTTTTTCGTTTCATTAAACATCGCCCTAAATTTTACTGAAGTGGGTTTTTCTGAAAATATAGAAGTTCCGGTATTTTCGAAGATGAAGATACCGGAATTCAAGATGAAAATACCGGAAATCCGGTAAAATACCGGAACACAATCACCCCTGTTTAGGTGTTACATGATTAAAAACCGAGTTTAGTTCACTTATTCATGAAGCTTACTTTTCTAACATTTTTACTGTTCAACTGATTTCCTTACTTTTCCTCTTTAACAATTATTTAGCCTTTTCTTCCATCAAAGAACAGTCCTGTATTTGACTATCTGGTAAGGACTCATTGCTGAAATCTCTTCAAATTTTTGATCTTGCTCGTCCAATTTTCATCCTGTCGATTACTTTGGTTTTGTCTTCCTTTGTGATGAAAACTAAAGTCTATTAATGTAGTTTTAGCTGTAGTGCCTGCCGCTCTATCTGATATTCTGATGTGGTCTCAAAAGTTGCACATGGCAAATTAATGTGCATATAAATACTTGTCTTTTCTTTTTTTTCAGTTTTGCAGACCCTGTTACACTTACCTCTTTTATATTAAAAAAAAAATTGGTTGCTTTCCTTTTATAGTAAAGAACACTACTCGTTTTCAAAAATAAGACCTTTTAGCTCTTCTACTTTCCCTCAGTGCTGTCTTTGTAGTCAATATGCAGGCTGGTATACCCTTTTTTGAGTAAATTTGACTGTAGTTATTTACTTCTTCTTGTGCCTTTCTTCAAAGTACTCTTAGTTGCTCTATTAACATTACTCATTGACAATTTTCTGGCAGAGTGTTGATTCTTTAGAACCACTAGTTCTAAAACTGTTACTACGCTTTTCTTTTACACAACTACCAGAATTTTGACACTTACTGACAACAATATTAACCAATTGTTTAGTTTCTTTTGATTTTTTTTTTTTTTTTTTTGAAGGATTGTGTATAAGTCTTCTGACCCTTTTGTATATTTAGACTTAAATGAATTCCTACATTTAGTATGAGAAATTGTATCATTTTTAGTAGGTAAAACAGCTACACAAAAATAAGGTTTCAAAAATATTACACATTAATGTTTCAAAAAATAGGATTTACTAATATTTATTTATCTTGTTTTCACTTCCTCAGACTGAGCCGCTTTAAGTTACAGCAAAAAAGGTAGCACACAAAATCACAGACTTTGTACCTACTGTGTTATACAATATGCCCAAACTCAAAAGAATATGGCAAGAGCTGATGCCTGAGCTGAATTTTACTGAGTCCCCCCCCCCTCCCATGGTTACTCTATCAACTTTTACATAATTTGGTTCTAAACTTTGCTCTACAAGTGTCTTTTGGTGTTAGTGAAAAAATGCAATTTTCTGTTTTTCGGTATTTATTACTATTATTTGCAACAATATTATCACAAATTTTCATAAACTAACTAAAATGGTAATAAAAGACAATATATACTTGGAACCCACTTGAAAATTAAGTCTGTAAAATATTCAGTAGCAACAAAAACTCACTTCGCTAAGCGACTTTTCTTGTAACAACTTGTCTTCCTTTTTCCATCAGTAATTTGTTCAGATTCAAGAAATTGCATTTGAGATTAATAAATCTGCTCAAATGCAGTTAGCAAATCATGCATTTTTTGCTGTTCTAATTGCTGAAAAAAGAGGAAAGCAATGTATATAAAACTGATATCTGATATAAAATTATATGTCCTGCCATTCCAAATTTATAATAATATACTTAATATTCTATACGTAATTGATAAGACATGAACTCAAAAAAAATCCTTACTTGATTCAGTTGTGCTCTCTTGTTCAGTGTCATTAACGTCATCAAATTTCCAGACATGCAACTTGGAGGCTTTAATGTACTGTCTTTTTTTTTTAATCTGTAAAGAGGCTTCTGATTTGTGAAGAAATCATATATTAGGAATATCATGTATATTTAGCATTACAAGAAAAGTCTTTTTCAATCCATAAGCTAATTCTTTTGCATTGAAAAACGTGTTTCTTGCAATGCTGAAGCGCATGTCTGTGGTAATCTGAAAATCGTGCTATTTGACGTTGTTATTTTTATTTTACTTTTCATTCACAAAGGTGTGGCAAATGGAGTTTTTGAAGCATACTAGTTATTGTATGGACTTAATATGTACTTGAACCAAATTGAAAACTATCTTTTATTTCTATTTTAGTAACTTTATAAAAAATTATAATAATATTGTTGCAGTTAAAAGTAATAAATGCTTAAAAGCAGGTAATTGGCATTTTTTTCACAAGTGCCAAAAAGCATTCGTTGAGCAAAGTTTAGAGTCAAATTATGTAATAGTTGAAACAGTAACTACGGATGTTATCTGATTGTTTCTATGACAAAAAAGGCTTCTTCTCCAGGTAGTTTCATATCTGCTGACTCTTGGTACAAGAAATTAATGACCTTCAAAGTCATGTAATTTTATGTTTTCTGGATTTTCAGATTCAAATGTATCAGTGCACTAAATGTCAGCCACACAAATATTTCTCTTTTTGAATACTACTGTTTATTATGTATTTACTGCAATATGTACTACTCTGGTTCACTGTTGGCGCAAAAAGGTTTCGATGATCAAAGTTGCAGAATTTTTTTTTTCCATACAACTTTGAGTGACCCATGACCTTTGTGTAGGGAGTCAACCACAACTAATTTATGTTACTAACCGATGTCGAAGATATAGTAGAACACAAAATAATTGCCAGTGTCACGGTTCACTCTTAAAGTAAAAAGTATTGGCCTTAGTAGTTTTAAATATCAGACATATTGGGAAAATTTCAGCAAAATCAAATGTTAACTATCCAGCCTGCCTGATCCTTAAAACTGGCTCTTAACTAACATTTTTACTGTTCTGCAAATAGAATAAACTGAGGTTTAAGTTTTCTCATTGATAACTCTCCTAAACTTATATTTATGTAGTATATGCACCCCACGTTTTTCCTTTTAAAGTTTACAAGTATTTTTATAGCTCTTAAATAACCACAATCACAAATTTTCTAGATAATGTGCAAAAAGTTCTGAATCTGTCTGAGGCTTTAAATCGGACATAGAAATTATTTTGTACTTGATTCTTTTGAAAAACATAGTATATTTAAAAAATTTTATTTCATTAATTTTTTTCATTTAAAGAACTCATTTATTGCATTCAAGCAAATTATTGCACTTTATGTTGAACACCCTCATTTACATATTTATGTAGCATATGACTATTAAATATATATATAATTTTATGAGTACAAATTCAAATGTTAAATGAAGTGCAACTTGTATGTGTAACTAGATTAGAATCAACTGAGTAAGTTTTGTTTTGAAATACATATTTGATTGTTCGCGTTAAATAAATAAGTTTTAACTTCAATTAATGAAATGTTACTTTTAATCGATGTTTTATTATTCTGGTTTTGCTATTTGCTCGCAAAATACAATTTCATTAAAAATGTTGCTATGGACATGAGTTTCTGGGGTGATTCAAATACAAATTGGGTCCGCATTTTGGCCCTTTTTCAAAATTTTGTATTGTAAAAGTTGCACTTCACAAAATATAATGCATTAAAATTTGACCTTTCACAAGATGTTATTTGTAAAAACAGTTCTTTCATCACTTTTTAAGCTTAGTCAATTTGTCTGAAAACTAAACATCAGTTTAAAAAAAAAAAAATCTAGCTTCTAAGTCATTCCCAATGAAGTCCTTTAGGCCAAAAGGATTAGGTCAGCATTTTTTTACAAAATGCAGACCTAAAAATAAAAACCTGGATCCACACCAAGTTTTGGACAGAACAATAAAAACCATATTTTTTACTATAGTGTCTGAAACCTTGCCACTACTGATTAAAAAAAAAATTATGTGACTCAATTTTCTTTCAGCTCCTGTAGCTCCAGCCCAAGTAGTTCCTCCTACATCTGTTCCACACTCTCCAAACTATCCTTACAATTCTGGTGTTACAGTCCATGTACCATCTGCTAGTTCTGGTCCACTGCCATACCCACCACCATATCCTCATGATAATGTTCAACCTCCTGTTAATCCCAATTATAAGTATTAGTTCACTTTATTGCCACTGTATATATATTAATATATACAGAAGAGTGACTTTTCCTCTAAAAGCATAATCAAAACATTTTCCTCCTATCATTTTTACCTGTTGTATGAATGATACTCTTCCTATTTAAGGTACATTAGATTCAATTTGTTTGTAACTCCCTTATTACCCCCATTATTCAATTCACTGCAAGCAAACTCTTGGCCTTATGTATGAAAATGTTGTAAATAACTTTCTAAGTGTCTATTTTACATAAACTTTCTATTGATCTTGTACTTAGATCATATTTTGCCATAAAATTTTTTTGTTACATTAGCTAAAAAACATTTTATGAAACAACTTTAATACATTTTTATGTATCAAAATAGTAATAGATCTGCTAAATTTTATAATCATCAAATTAAACAGTAGTAGTATTGAACTTTTATTCATAATTGTGTAGAATTTTTATGGTTTTACCTATGTCGTTTTTAATATGATCTTTGCCATTTTCAAATATTTTGAAATTGTAATAAATGTGCTTTCATAGTCACTCTTGCCGTTCAGTTTTTGTAAATGCAACCTTTTAAAAATGAATAATGGAATATATCATTAGTTATCTTGTTGATTCACTTCAGCATTTGGAACCTTTTGGAATATTTAAAATTTAAAGTAAAAGAAATATGGTTTATTAAAATGCCTTATCCTTTTGGACAGTTACTGCACAATGTATCCTCACCCAGTTTTCTTCAACCAAAATTTTACGAGAAAATGAAAACAATGTCTTGTACAGTAGAACTCTCACTAATTGAATCAGTTGGGACCAAACCCCATTGGGATAATCCAAAACTCGAATTGGATTTTTTCCAAACAAAAAAAGATCTGTTTTGATTAATAACTGCATGTATGTGAATGGGAACGAAAAAAAAAGGTGAAAGCGATGTTTTCACTGCACCTACAACAGCTTCCATGCTTAGACAGAACTACTATTTTGCTAAAAGCAGTATTTTTTTTTTTTTTTTCAGCAATTCTGAAAGCTATTTGAATGATTGGAGTTCTACTGTACTTAAAAAGTTTTTTTTTTCGTTAATATTGAATTTCTTGTATGATTATGTTTGTTCAGTATCCATTGTACTTTCAAATGTAAGTATCCTACAGAACCACAAATAATGTTGTTATCCGTGAAAATGGTGAATTTTTGTACAGTTTTACAATTCTACTTTTTTATATAAAAAAAACAATGCAGGTGTTTATGATTTATTCAGTTGTAGTTCTGAAAGGTTTCACCAGATGCTTTTGTGACGTGTTCAATTCTTAAAAGTGTGATTGTCATTTAAAAAGTATTACTTTTTCAATTTTTCTTAAAAGTATTTTTACATGTCAGCTAAATTCAGATTGTAATAAGAATGGGCATTGTCCTAAGTGAGTATATATATTATAACAGAAATCCTATTCTGTTAAGACTGTCTTAATTTAGTTGAGTTGCTAAAAAGCTGCAATAAAGACCAATGTTTGAAAATTCTAAATGAATAAAAAACTGTTTTGGAATTTTCAGAAAAGAATATGGATTAAGTATCGTCAAAAATATTTGTATTGACTAATGAACAAAAACGTATTGCTCATTGATGATAAATTTTAAAAACTTTTTGAGGGGGGAGGGTGTTTCATTGATCTGATTAGGGTTTTTTTTTTTTTGGTTGAGAGACTTTTTCAATCAAGAGTAAGTATGAATCTCAATTCATTTCTAATTTTACTGATTTATCAGTAACTTAACCTCTTACTGGCTATCTTATAAGCAACGAAAACTTTTACCTATGTGTCATTTGCTATGAAACATGTTTATTAACTTTTCTTCAGTCGATTAGTATCTTAAGCAATATAAATCAAATCTTGTTAACAATGGCTTCAATAAATTCAGCCAATTTCTAAAGTGAAAGTGATTTTATTGTGCTTAATTGTAATTTGTTTATTATAATCAGACTAAAAATTCCTTTAATTGATGAACTTTGATACCAAAGTTATGTAGTTTGATCAAAAAGTGTTGCGATCGCCTTGTGCCAATAAATGAACTGAATGTTACCTCTTCTGCCTTAAAGTGTACAAAATGTTTTTTAATGTAAATAACTGTGGTATTTGATATTATTTGTCAGAAATGTATGGAGTAGAAAGGAGAGAAGCCCTCTTGTTGGTAGAGTTTGAAATCAGCAATGCTCGACACATTAAAATGATTGTCATTTTTGCACTGGATGCCAAATGATGTACAGATTGCAAAAATGCTAATTAGTTATGCAAAACGTCTTTCATACATGTGTGAAATCAAGTATGGACCAGCTCAAATTTGTTAGGCCAAATTTTATTCTCTGATAATGAGCATTTACTAGGTTGAGTCAAAAGTTTTTCGTATTTTCACCTACAAAAGTATTTTTTGACAGCGCATATTCACAAGCCCCAGTTGGTGAAGGTGTCGATTGGTGGTACTTTGGGGAGGACCAAAATCTGCTGATAACGCTCGGGTGCTAGAACTCGGCTAATGTTGGATAGCTTCCAGCAAAACTTCATTATCGACAATAGATTACCGTCTAGATCTTGGATTCTCTTCAAGGATCGTATCACCTTCCTTTTAATGCTTAAACCAATTTTGAGCAGTGCGCTCATTCACAGAACCAGGACCCTCAGCATCATTAACTTCCTTTGCCGCTGCCCTTGCGTTAAGACCTTTTATCCAGAGGAAACGAAAAATAGCACAAATTGCTAGCTTATCATCCACCATTTCAAGAGACTGCAATGTCTACACAGGTACAAGAAGTCACAGCAACTGATAACGATTATCAAGGCCAAACTCCGCTCTACCATTTTAGATCAGCTGCGCAGGAACTGTAATTTGCATATGTTACATTTAGGCCTGCCAATCCAGGATAGGGAAAATATGGAAAACCTTTTTACTCAACCTGGTAAAATGAATTCATTTTATCCAGTTTTGTGTTTGAAGGTGCTAAAAACATTTTCACATGGTTGTAGAAGCAATACTGTTTCATTTCTTTCAATCTTGTCATAAATACTTTCATGTAAATCCTAGATTGGTTTTCATTTTATAGATTAATAAATAGATATTTTAACTTAAGATTTTCAAGCCATTAATTTTTCTCTAACTTTTTGTAAAATAATTTTTTAAAAATCGTTATGAGGTAAGAAAATCATTTTTTCCTTTCAATTTTACTGCATGAGTTTGAAATTAATGTTAACATTATAAAAACTTTAGCTGCTGCTTTTTACAAGATGGCTTGATTTTGTACTGACTGTGCATAGTGAAATTGCCTCTCCTTGTTACTTCATGTTTATACTTGATAATTATCATGGGACATGGAGGAAAATATCTCATGACATTCCATAAGTTAATGAATTTGGGCCTTGAATTGTAGTGATATATGGTGAACTGAAACGTTCTCTTGTTAGAGCTAAACTTTGGTAGATAAAATTATATCGAAACTTTCTTTTTATATAAGTTGCATTTATAGTTATTAAAACAATTGAGTGCTAGCTCTTTAATTACATTAACATTATTTGAAAGTTTATTTATCCAATTATATTTTGATCATTTTCTTTGGGTTCATCATTATCTTCTCTTTAAGTTCTTGTTAGTTCCTTTTATCTAGAATGTCTTCAAATTCATTACATTAATAAGATTTTTTTTTTGTTGTTGATATTGCATTTATGAATCTTATTTCTATTTGGTAATTTGTTATCATTGTTGTCTGTAACTGTGTTTAAAAAGATCTTTCAGTATTAACTGTCTCATTTGGTTATAATTCTATTTGTGTATTTGCTTCCTTCATAATTTTAGTTTTAAACATTTTTGTTGTAATATGTTTTTTAAGTTTAAGAAACTAAATAAAAGTTTTTCTTTACTTGTGACATTTATTTTATTGTATTTTTTTTTTTTTTTTTTTGTATTAACCTACAATATGGAACTTGTGAAGATTCCAAAAGTCTTGAAGACTTATATTTGACATATTTTTACTTCCTTTTACAAAAAAGAAAGTATTGTATTTGCAAAAAAAAAAAAAGAAAGAAATCACTCAAAAAATCAACCTTAATTTCCATTTTATTCACCCTCGAATGAATATTGAGTTTTTTTTTAACTCGACCACAAGCGGATAAGTGCCTAAGAACGTATAGATATGCGAAATATCCATTTTGACGATTCCCGAGTTTATTATAACGAATTTTCTCAAGCTGTATGTATGTCGCATGACTGAAGAACGGTAAGTCCTAGAAAGTTGAAATTTGGTATGTAGACTCCTAGTGCAGTCTAGTTGTACACCTCCCCTTTTGGTTGCATTCGGGTGTTTTTGAAGGGGTCTTTTGCCCCTTTTTGGGGGGGGAAATCTGTTAATTTCGATGTAAACTCAAGTGGTGTTATAATTTGGGGGACACTTGGCGATATATCGCCAGTCTTTTTGTCGCCACTATATAACTTGTATCTGTTTTAGCCATTTTTAAATTTTTTTTCTGATCCTCTGATGTTTTTTCCTCCATACTGTTAGATCTGTTTTAACCTTGCAATTTCAGGACAGGGCTGCCACTTGCGACTAAAAAAATGACTGTGGCGACTATTTTAGTCAAACTTGGGCCAAAAACGAGTTTTGCTATCAATTTCAAAAAACTGAGACTATTTTAGGGGAAAGCGACTGAAATATAGAAAAGTGCTGTGTTTTTTTTCTAAGTGCAAAAAACTTGTAAAAAATTTAAAATTCATTTATAAGTTTACTTTCTACTTTCCAAAAAAAAATTTCGGGAAAATTTTACCCCCTTCCCTTTTTTTTTTTTTTTGAAAAAGAGCATTTTAAAAAGTACGTAAATTAACATATTCATTCGTGATGTTCATATTTTAGCACAAAAAGTTCCGTTTTTTGCGATCGCGATTTTTAATTTCCGCTACTGCTTTTTATTGACAGTTTTCATTCTAAATGAATATCAATAAAATTTTGCTTTTTAATTTTTTGTAGCCTTATTACGTATTACATTCATCTTTTGAAAACAAGCACCAAGTTTTATTGGATCGAAAAAATTGCAAATGCGGCGTTTCTCTTTCTTTTTACGCTTTCAATTTTTTGTTTTTAATTTACAACGAGCGATTATATCAGACGGTGTAGGTGTTTGTTTCTTTCATTTTCCTTAAAAAGGGTTGAACTGAAATTTGGAAAGTTGGTTAAAAGCTTTTTTTTTTGGTCAAGGGTTGTTTAATGGGAAATTTATCTCATGTTGTAGGTCTAGCCTCTGCTGTGAAAGGTCCCGCTTAGATACCACGCTGAATATTTATTGAAGTATCACTGCATTCATTCAGTGGTGCCCAACCTACGGCCCGTGGGCGACTCGCGAAGCTAACCCGCTGTTTTGTTCAGGGTTACAAATCAAAAACAAAGAATCCAAGTTAAGAATCGAAAACCACCAATGTTACAAATATTCAGAAATTTTGTTTTTGGAAATATAAACCCATCCTCATATCGTTACCTCAGAGCAACAGTTAGACATCTAATCCTAGAAATAACAGTAAGTTATCCTACTGTTGCTTTGAGGCGATGATATGTATAATAGCCAAAATCGCTGATCGAGTAACGCTCTGATATCACCAACAATTAAACTCGCGCTATAGCATGCGTGACGGCATTATTTAATTGTTGAAGAACCAAAAATTCAGCAAGTTATTAAAATTTGATAATATTTTTTGGCAATGTTTAACATGCAGGGAAATGCTTTATTTTGACATGGCTGAACTGGATTCGGTAACTTAACTGTTTTACTGGTAAGATTGATTGCTACTTTAGGAGAATGAAGAAACGAAAAAGTGATCAAAACTCTACTGGCATGTAGGGTTTTTCCACTGATAGTTACAATTTCAACTATCAAAATATCACCAAACAGGCAATTGCTTCGTTCAAATGTAGAAGCAATTTTCACCCGTCATACCATGACGGGCGATTTTCTAGTTAATGAAATAATCCGTCAGGTAATGATAATAGCAATTCTTGGCTTGAAACATATTATTTCCTTTTCCCTGTTTTCACATACTACTATGAAATATTTTAAATACTTAGCAATTGTAATTGTATTTTGACCCGCGAGAATCGTTTTATTGCTAAGTGGGGCTCTCGGGTAAAAAGAGGCTGAGACTGCATTAATATGATATATGCACTATTTTTCAAAATAATAATAGGGGAACTATTTTCTACACCAGGCTACTAGAGCTGCTATTTTTAGCGTAACTCACTCCCGTCATTTCGAAATTTTCCAGGGGGGGAGGCAAAAGGGATGAACTCCATGTATTTGAAAGAAAAAGCATCAAAATGCATTATTGCAGTATGTTTTCGAAATCTGGCGGGGGGAAGGGTGGGTTAATTGATTCTTATGACATTCTTATTTCGCGTTAACAAAATAATGGGAACATGTCAAACTAATACAAAACCATTCCGACTTTACATAGAAGTTTAGCAAGACCTCATTTGGAGTATACTGTTCAGTTTTGGTCTCCTTATCCCAAGTTATCCCCGTTGTTGTTACTTATGCCACTAGGCAACCCGAGCCCGAGTAGCAACGCTACTCGGTTTTAAGGCAGAGAGGTACGGCTTTCGTTAGTCGTGTGCCTATTTCTAGGTAGAAATTCGATTTGGCTCAGACAACGCAATAGATCACACACAATCTATGGACAGTTCGAGAATTTGGAAATAAGCCAGATGCTGAATAACTTCTGGCCAAGCACCCCCAGAGGTATCGTTTCACTTGGAGGACTTGGTGACTACGAGCATATTTAGCGTCCCCCAGTTGCCCTTAGTGAAGACGGTGGATCTTCGACCGGCTGGGATCGAACTCGGGGTCCCCGGTCCCTATTCCGATGCCTTACCAATCAAGCCACCATGACCCCAAGAAAAATATAACCTTATTAAAAAGGGTTCACAGAAAAGTTACTAGGCGAGTGTGGGACTTTTAGATTATGATATAAGACGTTATCGCTTATGGGGAAACTTAAAGCCAATATAAATCTAGAACTTTAAAGCCGATTCGCTTCAAACAAACTTTGTTGGAAAGAGCTCTTGATGAAGAACATGTATAAAACAGTTTTTTATTATTATTTTTTTATTTAGCTAACACGAAAAATCATTTTTTGGGAGTAAAAATTATACAGGTTCTGAATGTATTCTCTCAATTTTTGTTTTCTAGGAATAGAAAAACTATTTATTTTTAACAAAAATCGAAATACCATATTTCGTAGACTTAACATTAACGCAAGTTAGAGATGAATATGACACAAAAAAAGAAATAAATTCATGATTTAAAGCGCAAGTGTTTTTACCAGGGTGTGGAGTCAAAGGGGAAAATGACCAACTACCGGCTATAATTCCGACTTCTTTGTCTCAAAATCAGTTAGACTCAAATTCCGTGACTCTGACTCCGCAGTCGACAGAAATGCAAACTCGGGGAAAATGACCAATTCCTACTCTTGAAACTTTAAAGACCCCAAACTCCCAGGGCCGGATTAAGCCAGCGCGGGGCCCGTAGCAAATGTTTCCAAGGGGCCTTCGTTTTCGAATGATATAGTAAACAATATAGCACTTCTTCATGGAGACGGAAGGTGTACTTATAACATGCATGAATACCTGTATATAAATGTGGATATAGTTTTAGAGCTTTACGATGGTTATGATCCCCTTCTATTGCCCCTCGTCTTCCCGTCTCTACACGTTTTTAACTTTTAATTCCAAAAACGCAATTTTTTGATGATATAAAGGGAGGGGGGTCCGGGGGCTTACGCCCGGAAAATTTTCGCTAGTTCAATTCTAAAAACTCAATTCTAACGACCTCTGACCATATTAGAAAGAGGAGATTCGGAGGCCATTATTATTTGGAGAAACTAAAATCAAAGAACGCGATTGTATCCTATCTTAGGTAAGATCAAAGGCAAAAAAAATTGGGTTCACAGCGACTTTCCAGGCAGTTTTTTTAAAATTGAAGTCTTAAATAAAACTGTAGATTATCATTAATGCTGTTATAGAGAGAGGAAAGAGTGGTGTTCAAGGAGGTCCCATTGGAAAATTTATGAATTTATTATCTGTTATTAATCTAAAAACACAATTTTAAGCAAAAATTCTCGAAATTATATACTCTGAAATGGTATTTTTTTACGTTCTTTGGTGATTTTGGGGCGGAGTTCGCGAAAGCTTTCCCCTTGAAATTTCTCGAAAGTGAAGTTGTGAAAACGTGATAGATAGTAGGCCATCGCGGGTTACGTTTCGGTATGGGATGGGGTTCAGGCATTCTCCGAGGCAACTCGGAAAATTTTCGAAGTTTAAGTCTTAAAAGTACATTTTAGACCATTGTTAACAATGTTGGAGGTTGAGAGGTACGCTCCCATTGAAACTTTTCGAAATTAAAGTCCAAAATACACATTTGTAGGCCACCTTATTAGACGACGTTATAGGATGGGATCGGGCTCGGGATTACACCCATGGAAATTTTTCGAAACTGAAGTTCCAGAAAGCAGTTTTAGCGGGGTTTTGATTATGTTAAACAATTTTCTTCCTGAATTTTTCTGAATTTCAAGTTCGAATAAAAAAGTTTTCGGCTACCTTTGGTGATGCAAAAGAAAGAGGCTAGGTTCGGGGCATGGGTTGCAGCTTTTTAGTTCCCTCCCACTCAGAGGAAAAAATTAAGAACGATATTTAGTCTTTCTTCTAGACATAATTATTTTAGTTCATCAAGAAATAATATTCTCTTAACAATTAATTTATTTCGCTCAGCATAAGTGTGAAGTCTCAGAATCTTTTTCTTTTCTTCTATCATGATCTCTTAATTTTGCTCATTGTTGTTTACAGTGCCAGATCTACGGGCTCGAGTCACGAGCGGAAAATTTTGAAGGTGATAAATTGACATGAAGTTAAGTAACCAAAAAGAGTTTAGGATGACTAATAATTACCTTTTCAGGACTCCAATTTCGAAAGCTTTAAGAAGAAAGCCACTTTTACACAATTTCTGGATGGTAACCCTTTCCCCTCTCTTGTCTAACATCACCAAAGAGAGCCTTAAAATATGGTTTTAGGATTTGTGCTTTCCGAATTTCAGCATCCTTTTTCTCCTGCTATCAACAAAATTGCTTAATGTTGAGTTTTTAGAGCCTAAATTCCGAAAAGATCCTAGCTTCTCAACATTTGGGGGAAAAGGCTCCAAAGCATCACTCTTTACCTAAAGTTGGAACTAAAGATAGCTTGCGTCTTGAAGATTTTAGTTTCTAACATTTTGCGAAGCAAACCCATATCCCCCCCCCCCTAACGTCTCCAGTGATAATCTAAACACGGTTTGAAACTTGAAGTTAAAATTGTTTCTGGGGGAGTTCAGACCCTCATCCTTTTCTCTAATCTTCCCACATAGCTTGAAATTTTGTTTTCAGCTATACCATGGGTCGATCCCTCAAACCTTTTCCTCCCAAAGATAGCCTGAAATTGACTTCAGTTTTGAGCACAATTTCAGAAAAGAACCCCTTCCCCTTTCTTCTATTGTTATAAAACAACCAAAACTTTCTTTTTTTTTAGGCTTGAATAGCTGAAAGTTTTAGGACCCTAACTCACTTAAATTAAGATACCTTAAAATTGACTTCATTTTGCAAAAAGGAAAAAAAAAAAAAAGAACTCAGAGAAAACCCCAATTCTCCGTTCTACAAACTTTGCCTAAAATTGTAATTTTTAGGTCAGTTTTGAAACTTTTCTGACCCAACACAGCTTTTTCTCCTTCCACTGAGAAAGATCAACTAAAATTGTGTTTTTAAGACTTCAGTAGGGATAAATTTCTGGAAAGCAATCTATCGAAAAAATAAGATTTTTAATTTACCTGAGCATTTAGAAAAGCTAAATCTAAGTAAAAAGAGAATGATAGAGAGAAATTTAAACGGGTTAAAGTACAGAAAGTAGTTTTTTTCTGGAATTTTTTCTCATGGCGCTGGGCCCCCTGAAGCGTGGGGCCCGTAGCATTTGCTGCTTCTGCTCTATGGCTAATCCGGCTCTGCAAACTCCGACTCTTTTGCCCCAAAATCCTTTACTCTGAATCCATAACGGTTCTGTGAAATTATGATTGTTGCGAGGATTCATTTTTATTTTCATTCCAAAGTTTTAATTAATTAATTTTATGTTTGGGAACGGGGAATAAAAGAAAATCAGGAATACTTAATTTTTTTAAAGAAAGGAAAGAAATATGCAGACGATTTTATTATTGATGAATATCATTTACTTAAGGGAACTTTTTTTGAAATTAATTAATTAATTTTAATTTTTTGTTTTTTTGAAAACAAGTAAAGAATTTTTGATATAAAAAATGCACTCTTTAAAAGGTGCTGCCACTTTTTTTGTTCGTTTATTTGTATTTTACGCATCTATTTTATCAGATGAGAGAGGCATATTTTGCATTTAGAAATTATTTTTAAATGTTAGAAAGGTATTACTGACATAATTTGCAATATTAGCTAAGCAAAAGAATGTTCAGCAAATACTAGAAATTCGATGTTGGTGCACGGGAAAGTAGGCCCGTTTAGTTCTAGACGGAGCTTCATGTTATATTGTAATAGACAAAAATTATACACATTTTTTTTGTTTGAAAAATGTTTCAAACTATATTTTCTTATCGAAAGTTAAAATGCCACCCGTTTCCCGAAAACGAGAGTTGGGTGGGAAAGCCGCCCCTCTGCAGTCTTGAAGGGTTAAGTTGGCCCGAGAAATACGCTATGCACGCAGAATACTTGTTTTACTTTTCTTCACTTTTTTGAGCATTTAGGGTTGTTGTCTCCCCCACCCCCCTTCTCGCTCTACTCTAATTTTTCTACGAAAAAATCATAAAACTATTTTACTTAAAAATAGAATATTTTTTCGAAATAACCTTAACAAATAGCCGCCCCTCTTGCTATAGCTCCCCAGGTGAGAGCCACTATCGCCAACCCCTATTTATGCCACTGCTTCTCATGATGACGAATATCAAACGACTTGTTCATATTCATTCGCAGAAAACCAAATACAAAAGACATAGGTTTGTTTTTAATGTCATGCATCGCTAACCATTCAGTTTAAATTGACGAGTTATTCCTTATGAAACATATCAAACTATTGCAATGACAATACATACACTGCTTTTTATTTTCTTAATCAAGTTCTAGAGTATGCATTAAAAGAAACCGACAGCTAATTACGAAAAGCAATCGACAGTTTTCTTGCACGCTGTCGTTTTCCCCGGGATGTCCCAAGCGGAACCGTGCATATTACTTGCTGACGTAATCCCGCAACGCATAATCCGGGAAGATTTCGAGGTGACCTACTTTTTCGCTCGCATCTTCAGACGGGCCGATGAACCTGACCTACGAAAGAAAGAACGGGCCCCATGCTTACGACAAAGCAGCCAATCAAAGAGCGACCCCGCCTCGCAAGGTCGCCAAGTGAGTGGAGAGTCTCATTCACGAGAGGAAGAGTTATCGCCAATTTTGGCGCGTTATTTTTAAGAGCAGGCGAGGAAAGAATACAGCAATAATAAAATTATGTCATAGATTCTGGAAGATATTCGTCTTGCAAAACAGAGGAAGGCAATCCAATTGGGAAAAACAAATGTGTTCTCCTCAAATAATAATAGAAGTGAAACAAATTTGTTTTAGGTTTTTAATGAATTTAAAATTTCATCCATTGAGTCTTCTCCCACCCCCCCGTCCGCTTCTTCAAAGACAAACATGCTGAAATGAAAGATATTAAATGAAAAAAACAAAGAGGAGCACGGGTATTGCCATAGAGGTATCGTAATGCCTTAGCTCAAAAAGAGAAAGATAGTGGCGAGGAAAGGAGGGGGGAGGGGGGGGGGGGTTGAGAAACGTTCCGTACCAATACTGAAGATTTTCAACTTGCGCCCATCTGCTCCCTGTGACTGCGGGGCCGTATTGGCTTGATAGGTAAGGAGCTGAACTCGAGTCACGAGTTCGATGTCTGCTTGTCTAATATCCTCCCTGTACCCTAATGGCGACTCGTGCACGTTAAATCTGTCATGGCCATTAAGTTCTCCAAGTACCCACTCCAAGTCGATACCCCTGGTGCTGCTAGACCAGGGGTTTCTCGGCAGTCCCTACCTAAATCAAAAACCAGAGCTGTCTTTAGGGTCGCTCCAACCGGTTAAATCACGTGTAGTGATTCATGCGAGGACCCTTGGAGTGTAGTGCAGAGCTGACTATGTTGTTCAGGTTATTTTCCAATTCAGGGTCATAAATCGATTCATAACACTTCAAATGTCAATTATTATCAAGAATAATTATTATTAAATTAGTGAAAACTTTACTGTAAATTGTATTTTCTTGCCATGAAAGTTCTCTTGCAGTGAAAACTGCATATAAGTGAAAATTAACAAAGAAATTTAAAGAGACACATCATTTTTTTTGAGTCGATTTTCACCAAAACACAAACATAACTCTATTTCTTTTTTTTTTTCTTTTTTGATGGGGGGAGGGGATTTCATTTTACTAGTGTGTTGTATGATCACAACGTTGGTGGTGAGGAGGGTACTGAACATGCCTTTTATTTTCAAAATTCAGTTGGAAGTGTTAAAAATTTATATTCTCATACTAACATTAAATGGCTTCCCAACTTTCATCTGTTTATTTCCGAGATCAGTTTTTAACTTCACTTCGATCTGTTTCTTTTTATGCGTCTCAAGCTCCTGTATGTCCCGTTGGAAAATAAGTGATAAACGGATATTTTTATATGTTTTATTAATCACTATTAATTGCACAAATAGTTTTCTAATCACACAAACGCCAAACTCTCTCTGTGCGGTGTGCAGACGAATCTATAACACCTAAAATTACAGTCGGTACATAGATAGCTTGAAATGTCGGATGATGCACCTCGAAACGTTTTTATTTTTTAAATATATTTTTGTATTTTAATATTCGGCCCCGGAAATTTTTATGTGTTTTATTAATAGCACTATTAATTACACACATACTTTTCTAATTATATAAACGCCAATCTCTCTCTCTCTCTCTCTCTGCGGTGTGCAGACGAATCTAAAACACATATAGTTACATTCGCAGGGAGTAAAACTGTTTGGAGGGTCAAAAATACTGACTTTACTGACCAAAATTTATAAAAGACTGACTAATACTGACCATATACTGACTAAAATTTCAAAAGTTAACAAACTTTCGAGTAACAAAAAATAATATCATACTTAGTGTAACAGCAACATAATGTACTGTTAATTAGGTACAAATTTTGACTAAAAGTTTAGTTTGATTCATATATTTATTGAATAATGAATAAAACTTTTCTGAAACTAAACAAAAAATAAATTAAAAGATTTTGAAACTTTTAAAAATATTATTAAGTGGTTAAGAGTAGTTTTTCTTTCACATTTTTAGCCTACTTTCCCAGTAAAAGTCAGAAAAAGAAGGAAAAATGCATGAAAGAAGGCTTAATGCATCTTTAAAATATCGCGAAAAACAATAAAAAAAGTCAAAAATAAGTAAAATAATTAAATAGATATCGAAAAATTAAAAATTGAAAAGTAGGGTATTGAGATGGGGAAAAATGTCTGTCGGTCTGTCTGTCTGTCCCCCCCCCCCTAATAACTTTTGAGTGAATAGTCCGATTCGAACAATTTTTTTTTGTCCGTAAGATCTCGGCGAGGACACCTCATTCCTATATTTCATTTTTTGATTTGAACTATTTTTTGTTCAATTTTGAACAGTTTAAAAAAACTTAACATTAGCGCCTACGGGGAAATTCCAGGCAATTCCGAACTATGAGGCAAATTTGCTTCAAACAAACTTTGTAGGAAAAAACTTTTGATGAAAAACTTGTATATAAAATATCTTTTTGATTTGAACAATTTTCCGTTCAATTTTGAACAGTTCAAATCCCTTAACATTAGCGCCTACGGGGAAACTGAAAGTCAATGTAGATTCCGTACTTGAAGGCGGATTTACTTCAAGCAAATTTTGTTGGAAATAGCTCTTGACGCCAAACTCCAGACTCCGATTCCTAGAATTTAGGGGCACTTGACTCCGACTCCGACTCTTGTGCCCGATAATTAATCGGACTCCGACTCCTCGACTTCGACTCTGACTTCGTAGCCTTGGTAAAAATTTATACAAGGAGGACAAATGACTGACTCCGATTCTTGGATATTCGACTCCGACTCCTTTATCCCAAAATGAGATTGACTCCGACTCCGCAGCTATGGTTTTAACTGTGAAATGATTATTGTTAATATGAATTGTTTTTATTTTCTCGCTAACGTTTTAATTTAGGTATTCAGTTTTCGGCGGATAAACTCGAAATCATTTATGTTTTTCTACATAAAAATATGCGCAGACGATTTTTTTTTTTTTTTTTTGACAATGAAAATTATTTTTTTAAGTTGAAGTTTTATTGTTTTCATTTATTTTGGTAAGTGCATTAATTCATTTAAAAATTATTTTTGGCAGCAGGGGAAAAAGAAGCGATTTTTTTTTTTTGATGTAATGTATTTATTTTAATGAGTTTATTAATTTTAATTATTATTCTTTCGTTTTGAAAGCTGTTAAAAAAGTTTTTTTAATAGAAAAAAAGTGCATTAGCTGCTTTGTTTAAAAGGTGCTGCTATTTTATTTGTCCATTTTTTGAGAATATTGATCAGGTACTAGAAAGTAGTATGGGTATACGGGAAAATAGGCTCGTTTAGTTCTAGACGGAACTTCTTGGCTTTTTTTTTTTTTTTTTTTTGAAAACTCAGTAGAAAACAACTTTAAGAAAAACTCTGAAATCAGGAAATACAAAGTAGAAAAATTATATAAATTATACACTTATTTACTTATTACTACTTCTTCTATTCTGCTTTGAGTTTATGATTTGTATTTTCTGTGTACGGTTATAAAATTATTTTAACGGTGTAGTTATTCAGTAGTACTTAATAACATTCTAAATTACTGGGCTTATACATTTTTCTTTTTAGTTTTGTTTTTTTTTGTTTTTTTACGCAGTCGGGTTTTTTTTGTTTTTATTTAATAATTTTTTTTTCCAATAAATGAACCGTACCTTGTGCTTTACATATAATATTTTTACTGTAAGCTGTATTTTATGTTTATGTCTAAATTTTCGGTACAGGGTGTAAGTTCACTTATACTTCAAGAACTTATGAAGACAGTTAAAGGCAACAAATTAAAATAAGAAATTAAACCTAACAAATTTGTACTTATCTCGATATTGTACACAAATGTAGCTGTCATGTATACTTTATTGCTCGTAAAAATGTTCATCTAACCTTGCGCTTTGGGCAAAAACAGAAAGATTTTTCAAAAAATATTGCCAATATGAAGAAGAGGGGGGAGGGGGAGCTAGGTTTTCCATAAAACTAGATCATCCCAATCCAATAAAAAATAACACAGATTTTTAGCAAGGAAAACAGACTACCAGGTAGGCAAAATTGGGCTGCTATATTAGCAATTTATTGCTTTTTTTTGGCATTTTTTAAAGTTTGATCAGAAAATGGAAACAAAACTGATAGTAAATATCATCTTAAAATTAATTATTTGGAAGTTTTGCAAAAAAAAAGACTTTACTAACTAAATTTTGTAAATACTGTCTAATACTGACCAATTTTTAAAATACTGACTTTAACTGACTTTTACTGACCAGTTTTATGCCCTGATGTAGGTAGTTTGAAATGTTGGATGTTGCACCTCGAAACGTTTTAACTTATTCATTTTTATATATATTTTTATTTTATTAATTGGGACAAGAAATTGTAAATGTTTGTTCATTTGTTTCTTCCGGGGTTCTTATTCCCGGGTCGGGCATGGTTGACTCAGCTGTTCTTCAGTGGGTCGAAAAAAGGAGTACCAAGCGTACTTGGGACTCAAACACTGGGGGTTCCGCGTTAAGCTCACTACCTGACCGGAACATCTGCCCCAGAGACCCTGGTCAGAAAAACTGAGTTGGACACCGTAGGCCTTGGCCCTCACGGGCTGTCGTGCCACAGGGTTTGTTTTTTTCAATTGTTTCTAATGACATTGACTGCTCACTATTCGCAGGTTTAGTGAATTCCCCCCCCCCCCAGAGATTGAAAACAGTTCTTTCGTGCCTTGGCCCTCACGGGCTGTCGTGCCACAGGGTTTGGTTTTTTCAATTGTTTCTAATGACATTGCGTAGTGACTGCTCACTATTCGCAGGTCTAGTGTGATTTCCCCCCAGAGATCGAAAACAGTTCTTTCGTGCCTTGGCCCTCACGGGCTGTCGTGCCACAGGGTTTTGTTTTTTCAGTTGTTTCTAATGACATTGCGTAGTGACTGCTCACTATTCGCAGGTCTAGTGAATTCGCCCCAGAGATCGAAAACAGTTCTTTCGTGCCTTGGCCCTCACGGGCTGTCGTGCCACAGGGTTTGGTTTTTTCAATTGTTTCTAATGACATTGAGTAGTGACTGCTCACTATTCGCAGGTTTAGTGAATTCCCCCCAGAGATCGAAAACAGTTCTTTCGTGCCTTGGCCCTCACGGGCTGTCGTGCCACAGGGTTTGGTTTTTTCAATTGTTTCTAATGACATTGCGTAGTGACTGCTCACTATTCGCAGGTCTAGTGAATTCGCCCCAGAGATTGAAAACAGTTCTTTCGTGCCTTGGCCCTCACGGGCTGTCGTGCCACAGGGTTTGGTTTTTTCAATTGTTTCTAATGACATTGAGTAGTGACTGCTCACTATTCGCAGGTTTAGTGAATTCCCCCCAGAGATCGAAAACAGTTCTTTCGTGCCTTGGCCCTCACGGGCTGTCGTGCCACAGGGTTTTGTTTTTTCAGTTGTTTCTAATGACATTGCGTAATGATTGCTCACTATTGAGGCAACTTAATCGAATCAACTTTTCTTCTATACAATAAGCTGAATTTATTCGAGTAGCTGCTGAACGCCGTTACTAAAACTGAACCGTGTTGACTCTCAACCAGGGCTGCGGAGTCGGAAGGAAAATGACCGACTCCGACCCCGACTCCGACTCCTGGATTTTGAAATGCCCGACTCCGACTCCGGATTTTTTTATATATTTTTTAATTGTATTTTTTCAACTCCCTCTCTCCCTTCAAGGGAAGAGGGAAAAACCTCTAAACAGAGATTGAAGTATTAATTCCTTTTTATGAAAATTTCGCATTTTGTTTTTTATTGTAAACCCAAGACGCACACAACGTCAGAAATTCAATTTAAAAATAAAATTTTCCAATAGTTACGAGTTAAAAAGTTAGATGACTTTAAAATCCGTTTTAAAAAATTTGAAAGGGATTATCTGTAATTTGCCCCCCTTTAATGTTTAACAAATAGACATTGATCAAATCGTGTGCTTTTAATTTTTGAAAGCTGTAACTTGAGGGTAGAAAAAGCTTTTTTTCTAAATCCAAGCTCTTGAGAGGGGGGGGGGGTTTGTCCCGGGTGACACCCATCTTGTAGATGGCACCCAAAGTTAATTTCAGAGTTTACAAAAAATATAAATACTTTAATTCTGAAAATTTTCGCGAATATATTTTAAATCATATTTCATCAATAAAATTTCAACGAAAATGGGGCACATATACGTCAGGAGCTAATTTTACACAAAATGTGGCGGTATACAAATTTGTATGAATAGCTTTTACTATACCTAAATTTCTCCTTCGCGAAATTTTTAATTTAAATTTTGTTGGCTGCTTTAGAATTAACCTTAATATTAAGATTTTAAGATTAACTGCAAATATTGAGTGTTGTAATCAAGAAAGCATTTACACTTATTTTGTTCCATATTTTTTAGTGAGAACCAAGCTTATAGAAATAGTCTTAATAAAGAAAAAACCATTAGATTATTTCATCGGATCTTTTGGATTCGTGCTTTGGCGCCTAAACTTTTTTGAATTTGCCGATCACCCTTAAACGTTTCAACCTTAGCTACGGGCCTCGACTTACTAATTTGTTACTTTTCTTTTACTATTTTATAACTGAGATCGAACAAAACACTATATTTCTATTTTTATTTGAAAGTGATTACTTGAAAATGTTAGACAACAAAACCATTTGCTGACAATTGCTATTAGTTAAAAAGCAAGCAAACTAGGGGACGGCTACAGAAAGTTCAGTAAGCACTCAAGCTAGCTGATTGCCATAAAGGCAGTTATTTTCTCATTAGTATCTTTTTATACATGTAATCGAACCAATTGGTAGTCAGTTTTTAAAAAATGCAAGGAGAGTCAGCGAAAGGGAAAGAAAAAAAGAAGCCCGGAGTCAGAGTCGAGAGGTTTTCTCACAACTCCGACTACGACTCCTTTACCCCCAAAATCAGTCCGACTCCGACTCCGACTTCACAGCCCTGCTCTCAACTAGTTAAATATTGTGTAGAGCGAACGATTGGCAATGTCCCGATGAGCTGAATCAATTACAAAGTTGATTCAATCTATCGGGATAAGAATGATAGCGGCACATGTGCTTGATGTGCCTGATGAGTTGACTGTCGTGTAATGGATGCCTGGCGATTCCTTCATTTTTTTTCCAGGCTATACATCCTGATATCCGCCCATTCTAAAGTTGCGTCAATGAAGTTGCGTCGTGTGAAGGAGGTCTTATACGAAATGAACGCTGTCGATTTTCTGCATCTTGAAAAATCCACAGCCTGGAGGGAGGTTCGAGCCTGCGTCTTGGGAGCAAGGCTAATGCGTAACCACTTTGCCATTCTGTCGGAAAATTTTAAATGACTTTTTAATCCTTCGTTGTCTCCAACTTTGCTAAACTTTTAGAGTAAAAATCTGGCAATATCTGTGTGTTTATATCTTTACGATGATTGCCGATTGTATGATTAGGGGCCTCCGTGGCTTTGTTTTACTTCAATTCCGGAGGACGTGGGTTCGATTCCCACATTGCTTTGGCTGTTCTTTCCTTCATCTGTAATGTAAATCTTTCATGTGTATTGTCCTATGAATTAAAATTTGGTATATCGTAATGGATTGCTAAAGGTAATAGCTCCTCTGTTGAGAATAGCATAGGACCTCAATTTGTGCCATAAAATTAAATCAAATCAAACTTAGGGGTGTGATTTCGAGGGTTGCGGCATGTTCGTCGATTAGGGTGGTCAAGAGAGGGCAATTGCTCTACCCTCACTCTTTGAGAATTTCATTTATTTACACAGAAGTGGACGTGGTTTTTGTTGCTTATGAATAAAATGTGCATTGATTTTATACCTTTGGTTCCCTCCCTCATTGAAAAATTCTAAATGAAGGGTCTGGGCAACGGCTTTAGCTTGGAGCTACTCTTTATTGGTTTTATCCCTCATTTTATCACCTTTATTTTAGCGCTCTAAATATAATTTTATAATATAGTAATATTTTTTTATGACTGAAATTAATTTCTTTTTGGCATGTAAGTACATTATTACATTGAAGGTTTTCATTGCACTAAAATTGATTTTCAGGGATTTTTTTCTGATTAGTAGGCAACCAAAGCCAATTCAATCGTCATTTAAAATCTGAAATCAGAAACTAAAAAATTCGTTTCTTAGGGTTCAATAAAGCAGCTGCACGACCCTGTTAAATGTCAAATGACGACTGGAAAGTGTACCGGTGAGCATGCCTTGATTTGTCATCGGGCTCATTGGGCCCGACCTGGGAGCCCTTCAGCTTCAATGGACTCAGAAAATTCACTACATAAAAAGGTATACCGAAATAAAGTTTTGCTTATTATGACGTTTAAAATCAAGAGAGATGTATGAAGTGTATAGCGATATGGCTTTTTACATTTAAGCAGCCATCTTTGTTACATAGGATTTTTTTTAAAATCCTGACGTGATTGGGGAAAAATTTAAAATGATTTCCCCCATCGTCGCTAAAAATACATAAGAACCAATGGGGTGGTTTCATTCAGTCAAAAATACAACTTTTAGTCATTGAAATGGATAGAATGAGCAACAAAATTTCATGGACCCAGAAAATACTTTCATTTTCCCAACAGTTTTTTTTAAATTAATTTTTTAAAATGTCCAATTTTTCAAACAAGGAGTTGTCTAGATGACGTCACAAATGATGCAATTTGGCGCATCTTTCTACTACGTTTTTACGTTATGATAATCAAGCAGCGAATTAAAATTGCGCTCTACGTTTGCTATCAACCATATCGTTGCCAATACACGTGAGTAAAGATGCGAATTAAATATTTTGTTCTGGGAATGGCAACATTGAATATCCTTTCATCATTTGTGATGTCACACGACAGAAGTGTAAACAATGAAAGCGCACCGATTTAAGTAATTTTTTTAAAATATTAAATTTAAATAAATTATTTAAAAAATGATCAAATCCTATGTTTTTAAGCATGCCCTTTCAGAAAAAAAACTTTTAAAATTTTGGAAACCATCCGAATTAATCCCCGAAAGATCGCAAAACAGCGTGATTTATCTAAACTAGAACATTTTTTTTAGCCTTTTCTTTTCAATTTTTGAATTTAAGTATTCAATAAATGAATACTAAATAGGAAAATAAATGAAATGGTTCACATGAAAATGTTTACGGTTCGAGTTTTCACTGCTCAAGAAATGTTTCACCTTATGATCATAATCCAACACGGATTTTCCTGCGCTGGATCGGACCTTCCTGCTGGAACAACGGATTTTCCTGCGCTGCATCGGAACAGGTAGTTTGGCGTTCATTTCAAGCAGCAGAAACTATCGCCAAGGTACCTGCGTAATAAAGCAACCCTGGCTCGTCACGAGCGGCAGTTTTTTCGAAGTTGTCACAACTTTACGAATCGAATTATGGGATAGTCAATTTTCTGGAATTGTTGACAAGCGTGTGCCGCGCGTCTAATTTTAGCGGTGGATCCGTGGGATATAGGAAAAATCATGTAATCCTTCCGAATTGCCCATGAGTCAAGCCATGTTTGTTTTGATGATTTTCAGTTATGCCCTGTTGACTACTACATCAGGTAACCATTTACTTTTATTTCATGAGTTGATAATTGCTGGAATGAAACTGGTTATAAGGGATTATCGGTAATTTCTCAGTGAATCGAATTCTACATAATTCGATAAGGTAGAATGGTTTGCACTTTTCTAATGAGTATCACAACAATAAATTATCAATATGTTGAAGGCATTTAATGCAAATTCGTTGATTTGATTTTTTAACACTTATTCCTTTTATTTTTAAGAAATAAATTGTTTCAGTCAGTAGAACTCACTCATAAGGAGCATGAAAGGACTGCGCTATTTGTTCGTTATAACCGATTACTCATAAAAAACGAGTTCGAGCAAAATACCATACAAGTGCATACTTACAGCCCTTTATATTTTTTGTTTTGTTTTCAGTTTTAATTAAATTGATTAATTAGCTTTTAACTGCCTTCTTTGACTCTTTCTTCTGTTTCGAGTATTCGAGGATTAAACAGGGCACGAAAAACATTGTCAGTAGCCATCGAAAAAAGTTCAAACAGAAAAAAAACATTGAGTATGTTGAGGGCTATTCAGCTTTAAATTCTAACATCTGTCGTTATCGTCGTCGCTTTCATTACTTTTTTTCATCTTTATTATCTTGAGTTTGAACTACTATGTCCACGGAAGTATATCTCAGAAGCAATAACATTGCTGTCTCTAAATTTGTAGTTTTCAAATATTTCTCTGCTCCACAAAATCAAAGAAAGGGCTTCGTCACTTGTTCTCAGGATTTATAACCCGTCACTAGCAATTCAGAATGCTAAAGGAATTTTTTCAAGGGAGGATAAGCTGAACTTTAAGTCAATAGAAATTGTATGTATCATAACAATATTGCTCTTTTAAACGGGGTTTACTCGTTTAAAGCAAATGGGGTCGTTTCCAAAATTTTAAAAGTATTGTTTTCTGAGAGAGCTTAAAAACATAGGAACTGACCATTTTTTAAATAATTTGTTTAAGTTTAATATTTAAAAAAAATACTTAAATTGGTGCGCTTTCACTCTTTACGCTTCTGCCGATGACATCACAAATGATGAAATGCCATTCAGTGTTGCCATTCACAGATCAAAACATTTAATTCTCATCTTTACTCACTTGTATTGGCAACGGTATGGTTGATAGCAAGCGTAGAGCGCAATTTTAATTCGCTTCTTGATTATCATAACTTGAGTACGTGGTCGAAAGATGCGCCAAAAAGTATCATTTGTGACGTCATCAAGACCACGCCTTGTTTGAAAAATCGGATATTTAAAAAAATTAATTAAAGCATAACTGTTGGGAAAATGAAAGTATTTTCTGGGTCCTTGTTTTTTTTTTTTTTTTTGCTTATTCTATCAATTTCAATGACAAAAAGTACTACTTTTGACTGAAAGAAACAACTCCATTATGCTCCCATAGACGTAACATTATACCAATCAAATCCTGCTGATTTCCTCGCTAAATTCAGGTTTTCGTTAAATCAAGGCTCGCTATAAGCGAGTCCAACTCTATTCTTAATGTATGAATTTCTCAGGACTATTTTACAATCAATTTAAGTTGTAGCAAAGAGTTTAATTTGCAAAATGTTACGTGCTGGATATACAAAATGTGGTGGTGATTGGCGAGCATACGCTCACCAACTTTTAAAATTCCCGGATGGATTAATTGAGAAGAAATCGCTCCTAGAGCCTGTTTGAATCCATGTGGGGCTTCCGGGTAAACATTACTTTTATGGTCCACCTACCATAGGGTTCCTATTTCTTCGAATTTGACTGGTAAACTTCGTGTTTCAGCATATTATTATAGGCATACCTAGCAAATTATTTTTTTTTATATTAAAGTTATGGGAGTGTTTCGAAAGATCCCTCCAGGTGGGTAGCAGTCCCCTTAGCTCCTAATCAGGCATTTATTGAACCACCAAACACCTCATCTGCTCCGACGATGTTCTTAGAAAACATATCTCTTTTTGGTTTTCAATTTTTCTACAAGCTTCCAATAAAAATATTTTTTTATTGCAAAAAGTAACAAATATATATATTTTATCATTTACTGAAAACTAAATGAACTCATTATCCGAAAATGAAAGGAAATCATTTTATGCAATGTGAAATGAAATTATTTTTTGAAATATGAATGAATCCTGGAATTAAATGATAGTGAAATTTAATTAGCAGTGAGGAAATAATGATGATTATAATAAACGGTTTAAAAATTTGAAAATCGGAAGCATTTCTAGAAATTTCAATGCAGATATACATTATGTAACCTGAAAACAATAGCTCTGCATAACCCTTTAATTAACGAGTAAACAGTAAAATGCACACTAAGATGGAGCGAAGGAAAATCCCCAATATTTTTTATTTTCAAATCACTATAAGGCGGAAATAGTTTTCTTTTTCGACCACATAAAAAACCAGAACTAACCATGATCCCCCTTCCCATTTTTTTTTTTTTTTTGTTCTGACTATGCTACTGCGAAAATGCGTTTTTTTATTCCAAATAGTGTTTATCGTGTATGGAAGAAATAATGTTTAAAGTCGAAGTCAGCAGTTGTAATAAAATATATAACTGTTAATTATGTCATGTATATTGCATTTTTATACTACTGAAAACTTTTAAAAGAAAATTTATCTTAGAACCAGACAAACTCCTACACATTATGACTTTTAGTGCACTGTAAAGAATATTTTTTTTCTTTATAAATATTTATTTAAGAATCAATGTGAAATGAGAGCTATTTCACAAATTTTTAAATAAATTTACTGTCCTCTTTCTGTTGATTTAGTTCGACTTTTATTACATGCATTTAACTTTGATTTATAACTGTCGAAGTGCATCAAGTTTTATTACGCTAATATAAATACGTTAATAGTTTTTACGGCAGCCATTTCTTCGCTTCGATGAAAATTGTTTTTTGACTTGAAAACATACGCCTTATGCAACACGATTTTTAAAAATCTTCATTTGCAATCACTTAAATTTTAATGTTAGTAAATTTCCACTATTGATTTGGGTTAATCCCCAAATTTCGTCTATGTTTTCAACTGATTTCTGCAGTGCTGAAAACTTTAAAAAAGTTAACAATATAGACAATTTATCAGGCTCGTCATTTAGGGCGATCAGGAGGAGAAAATTGAACCCCTTGGCTTTGGAAAATCAATGTATTTCTAAAAAAGTGGACTTGGTTTTTGCGATTTTTCAATACAATATGTATTGAGTATTGTACCCTTCGATCCCCATTGGAAAAATTTGAAGTGACGAGCCTTCAATTCACATGCGTAATTAGTCCCACAACCAGTGGAATTTCGATGTATTATGATTTTTACTGTGCCGTAAAATATTTTTCCCCTTTATTTATATTCATTAAAGTAGGACAGTAAAAGTTAAAGATATTTTTTTCTTAATAGCATGGAGAAAAAAAGGAAAAGGGGAAAAAAAAAATACTAACCAAGAATTGAAGGGCTCGAGGCAGAAATATGAGAAGCCACAAGGAGTGACTTTTCGATCAAAATTTTCATTTCTCACTAGTGGTTCCCGCACGGCTTTGCCCGTAGTAAAAAATTAAAAGGTCTTTTGGTCGCCTGTATATTTACAAATAATGTATGGTGAATTTTCTCGCCAATTGTCTTGTGCCCATGGTACGGTTCCACGTTATTATAATTTCATAATTTACTCGTAAATCATTTTGTTCTTAAAATTGGAATAGAAAAAAAAACCACATCGATTTTTCGAAAAATCGCTTCGAGGTGCACGCCCCCATGCTACAAACTAATTCTGTGCCAAATTTCATGAAAATCGGCCGAACGTTATGCGCGTCACTGAGATCCTGACAGACAGAGGTCCGGACAGAGAGAAATCCTGACAGACAGAGAGAGATCCTGACAGAGAGACTTTCAGCTTTATTATTAGTAAAGATAACTAAAATTGAAATAAACATGATAATGGATTATGTCATTTGGGGAAAAACACATCTGGTTTTAGTATTGTGGAATATAGAATGCATAATACCTTTAAAAATTCTACAAATATTTTTTATTAGTTGGAAATTAGCCTACTGAAAAATTTACAACATGAGTCATATCACATTCTTGCCCCGAGCCCTTCAATTGTTGTTATCATTATTACATCCTTAATTTATTAATGCAGAGAGTTCACCAGTTCTTTTGAAGGCAATTTCTGACTACGCTGCTCCAAACTTGTCACAATAAATTAAAATACCGAATGAAAACGATCTGTTGTTTTGAACATTTCCGGAACATAACTTTCGATTCGAAACATAGACCGTAAACGGGCTACATGGATCAACTTCGCGGCCATATGCGGTCCGAGAGCCGTAGGCTGAGTACCACTGCTTTAGGAAGTCATTTTTTTTTTTTTATAAATTAGAAGAAACACTGATCAAATAATTATAGCTTTGGAAGAAAGTTTTTAGAAATAAGTATAAAAATAGGAAAAATAATGAGCCAGGAAGGGGAAAATAACCCAGTTGGAAAGATGAAAAAGAGAAATAAATGAAAAAGGGCGAATTGTTTTAAAATATAACTAAAATTAATCTCAGGACCAAATAGAATAGAGAAACAGAATACAGGTTATCTTGCCTTTGTATAATTGAACCTCTGATTACTTAGGCATTCTAATATTTTATGTTTGAACGCATACGGAACGTTTAACGTTACAGTCAAACTGTCTTATAACGAGTGAAAAGGGACTCGTTGTAAACGAGTGCTCGTAAAAACGGGTACGTGAAAAAAGTCATAAAAATTTATGCATGCTTTCCTTGTTAGTTTATATTCTTTTAGAGCACCAAAGAAGTTGGTTATTGCTTTGAACTGGCTTATTCTCTCTTTCTGGTTCTTTTCGAGGACCGCGAGGCTCGAAAAACATGGTCATTAGCATCCATGGCTCCAAAATAGTTGGAAGATTTTCTTCACATTAGAAGTCATTGACCGAGTATGTCAAGGGCTGTTAAACTTCAAATTCATTACATTTGTCGTTGTCACCATCGCTTTCATTCAGTGGCGGCTCGTGGGAGGGGCCAGAGGGAGCCCGGGTCCTCTCACTTTTTCGCTGTAACTTTTCATTTTCTTCTTTCTTTTGTACGTGCTTGAAATTAAAAATTATATTTATAATCAATGGATTATCTGTTTAAAAAGTGTAAAATTAATGAGGTGCGGATTACACGCTGCCACGGATTATCTGTTCTTTTTTTTCTCTCAACATCAACGCATTGAACCACAGAGATTCGCCGAGACCGTTAACCTGCCTGTATGTTGTTTATTTTACATAGCTTGAATGTTCTTACGCGATTCAGGCAATGTAAAATAAACAACATGCAGTGAAGGAAGAAGCATTCATTTGCACAAGATCAGACCGATTGCTCATTTCTTGACTCCTTGTCTTCAAGTAATTAGTGTAATATAATGACAATTTAGAGAAGAAATCAATATTTTTTTGATTATTTTTAAAATTAGTTTTGAATATACCTCAAAAGTTAGAACTACTTCACGTTTTTAATTTAATTGCTAAAATTGTATGTCCAATTCAGGAAGGTAAAAGGGGCTTTCGACTCCGTGGTTCAATCAAAACTTAATTTTTTTGCATCGTATTATCCGCGGATTATACGAAGTTTTTTTTTTTTTTTCCTTCAGGCCGATTTTAGGAATTCAAGTTAAAAAAAATTCCATTGAAGAGATCCAGAATCCCTTCCCGTAAAAATCTTCAAAGTTTGTCTACAATTGCGTTTTTGGAACTGCAATTTCGAAAAATTGGAGGCGGAGAGGAGGAATTGATTTCTATTTATTTTTCAAAAAAAGAAAAAAGAAAAACGATTAAGGAGAGTCTTGGAGCACCATTTCTTACCCTTACGTCAAGAAATATGGCCTATAACCGCGTTTAACGGCTAAAATTTCTAAATTTCCGCGGAGTCCCCTTTACCGTTCTTTTCCCTAACATCACCAAGGGCCGTCCAAAATTGCGTTTTTAAAACCACAAGTTTCAAAATTGAGAGATTTGATGAGCAAATTAAATTCGTCACATTGACGAGATTTTTTTCCTACTATGCCCCCCTCTCCTCTTAAAAATAATTTTCTAGTTACGCCACTGTTGTGTGTCGTGTGTATGTGTCGTAACAAGATTATTTTACATCACATTGTTACACAGAAATTATTACTTGTTTTAAATAACTGCTCATGTAGTTTAAAAGAAAATTTGACAAGTTATCAATACGAGGCATGTTTTTAAAGTAAGTACCGTTTTGATATAAAAAAAGAACGAGTACAGATAGAGCAAAGAAATTAATTGCACAAAAATCTACCATCCTTACGCTATTTTTTGACATTGCTCCCGTGATTTTCCAAGCATTTGTCATAGCGTGGTACAGGTTTTTGTATACCTATTCATAGAAAATTGCCGCCTGTGTAGTCAGCCATGGGATAACATGTTCTCTGAGCTCATTATTGCTGTTGTGCCACAGACCACCTACGAAAGACTTTAGATGCCGAAACAAATGAAAGATGTTGCGAGCGAGGTGAGGGCAGACCAGAGGATGTTCAAAAACGGCCCAGCCAAAGCCCTGTAAGAGTCCTCATGGCTGACTACACAGGCGGCAATTTTCTATGAATAGGTATACAAAAACCTGTACCACGCTATGACAAATGCTTGGAAAATCACGGGAGCAATGTCAAAAAATAGCGTAAGGATGGTAGATTTTTGTGCAATTAATTTCTTTGCTCTATCTGTACTCGTTCTTTTTTTATATCAAAACGGTACTTACTTTAAAAACATGCCTCGTACTTTGAAGAAAATAAAAAGAGTTCGATTTTTTTTTCTTTGTCTGCATAAAAATTTTGATTCTGGCCCATGGGCGCCCGCAGATTCATATGCAGAAGGGTACACCCGCATGTAAATCGCTAAGATTTTTTTTTTTTTTTTTTTTTACTATGTTTTTAATTCATTTTGAGGTGTAGGTGTATTTCGTGTATTTCTGCCTTAGCCCTGGCGATTGGGCGCTAATTTACTGAAAATACTTGCCTTGCCTTCAATCTTCGAGTTGAACCGAACCATTGTTTCGGTCACTTGTCTGGTCAGTGCTAGTTCCATATTAGCTACCAGTTTGTTTGTTTGGCACTCTTGGCTTCCTTAAGAGGTTTTCCACCTCCAGTTCAGTCAATTCCTAAGCCGGGCTGATGAGTGCTAAAAAGCACGAAACTGCAGTCCTCGGCTGGAATGACTGACTGGCGGTGTATTTCTTGTACTTTGCTTATGTATCGCTTTTGAGTTTAATAGCAGAAGTTTAGTTTAATTACTAGAATTATTTAGTGTTCCAAAATTTAACAGGTCAGTTTGTAAAACAATAAACTAATCAGAAATGATGGAAACGTATGGATAACTCGGAATGAGGAATAAGAATGGCTGCCTTATACTTACCATAAACTAAAATTTAAGGAAATCAACGTAGTTTAAATTAGGTTCTGGTTAAAAGAGTTTCGGATAATTGAGGTTCTACTGTACATAGTATATGTAATATGCTTTTAAATACAGTTATGTAAAAAAATGAGTATGCTTTTATCCAATTCTTATTCTCTATATTTTAATTTTATAACTTTTCTGGTACTTGGTTTAGAACCAATTGGGGTAAAAGTGAACGTAATTTCAATGTTTCAACTTTTGATCCTTTCCTTGCTTTTAGATGAATTCAGAAATAAAATTTTGTGCATTGTGTCCACGACTACTCTATTTGAGAGTGAATGAATAACTTGACCTTACGATTATGTGTTAGTGAATGGAAATGCTGATATTCATATTTCCCTTTACCCCAGAGACTATGGGATAACTAGAAACACCCCATTTATTCTGATGCGGATGGAAAACGTAACTAATCGCAGTATACACAACCAGTGTAGAAACTTAAGGTGTTCCGCATCAACAATACTCAATCTTTGACCCGCTGAATCATCTAAATATAATCTATAAATCATTTTAAAAGAAAAACCCTACCAAAAAATAAAATTATGTGATGAATTTATGTAAAATGCACACAAAATTGTACATAGGCGCAGCATAGCCTATCAAGGCTCTTGTGCCAAAAATAACCAATAAAGTCAATCAAAATTTCATCTTCCAAAATTAGTTATTTTGCATTTACTCTGGAGTTAAGAATGCATTGGGGAACATAAGCGGTTGGTGCACCAAAAAAAAAAGGGGGGGGGGTCAAAAGAAGTGCGTGGGATTAGGGGGCGTGGCTTCTGAAACTGTTTTTTCTTTTTTTTCCTTTTGTAAAATTGGGCTACATTAAAGGCTTTTAACACTACTGATTCTATGACTACTGATTCTAAAGTGGAATATGGCCTCGAAAATCGGGACGCCACCGTTGAATTTTCGCTCCCAATTCAAAGTTCCATTTTTAAGAAATAAGATACGAAAAGTCCATTTATTTGGAATTTTTAGTGTTTACTTTCGTGAAATAAATCAATCCACCCTATAAAAAATCATTTTTCAATCGATCATTAATTTTTAACTCTGAAAAATGTAGGGACAAGGTCCCTTTACTTATGAAAGTGAGCGGGCAGTTGGCGCCCTTGCCCCCCTCCCCGTACGAGCCGCCTATAATGGGGAGAATGGTAACACCTAAACTGCTCATCGAAAATAGCAGGGACGGTGAAACTCATGACTAAAAGTTTCTAGTAACCTCCCACATAACAAAAAAAAAGGTTGTGACAGAATATTTTTTTTTTTGTTATGTCAAAGATTACTTAAAACTGTTCGTCAAAAATTTCACCATCCCTGCTATTTTTCCCTGGCAGCATCGTGAAGGCTACGCAGACCCTAATTGCAGCATTGCAAACACTGTCAGGTTAGGTTTGCCTCAACTACAGTTGAGATCAGTATCTTAGCATTTATAGACCTGCTTGAGAGGAAAATGTAAGATCACTAAACATTGAAATACAACTTTTTTCACTGTGTCATCTTCAAACAATAATGACGCCCACACAACTGTTTGGAAACACGCGATACTGCGGGACTCTGATAAGTTGAGCTACAACCTTGAAAACATTGCCTCTTTTAGGGGGTAATAAGTTGCGTATTTGGCGCTGAATTAAATTACGTTCGCTGTAGTTTGCAAAAGTATTCCTTTTCAAATTCGCACAATTATCCGTCACTTTTCCACTGAACTGCCCCGAAATAGGTAAACGATGTCAATTTCATGGCTCAACTTAACAAAGTCACACTATATCTAGTCTTCACTCATCAACAGTTTAATTTCAAAAATTGCCACAAGTGTGGTAATATAGCTCGTTTCAATCTACCCTATGCTGCAGTTTACCCCAACTAACCTTATTTAAGTAAAATGAAAATTTAGTTGTCTGTCCCATTAACCTAAGACATATTATTTCATCGCCTTTAGTATCTGTTTCCTACAGCTTCTACAGCTTGTTGCGACAGGTTACTTAAAAATAACTGATGTGTATTGCGACTGAGGAATGTGGTTCTTTTCTTGCCTTGTCGAAAAGAACGTTGGAATACATTCCTATCCAATAGGTGGAGTGTATTACCTGAAAGTCAAGGACGATTTATCAAATCGATTGAGCCTCAGGTTTTTCTTCCGCAATTGAACAACACATCACCTGTCTTTCACCGTTTATTATAACCTTCCGTGCCAGTATCTGATGCTGGCATTTTTCTTTATTCGATGCTTACTGGCCGTGGATATATATCTGTAATAATGCATTCATGCAGATACTAAATTCAGATGTAGCGGCTTGGTTAAAATGTCCTTATTTACTGTAGATCAGGAGCGTATATGTGCCGAAGCTTAATATTATTCACTAGCGGTACCCGTATGGCTTTGCCCGTAGTAGAAAATTAAAAGGTCATTTGGTTAGCCTGTCTATTTACAAATAATGGATGATGAATTTCTCGCCAATATGCTACGTTAATTTGCTCGCCCATGTTCTGGTAGTTTACTCGTCCACGTTATAATAATTTGCTCGTCCATGTTATGGTAATTTGCTGGGTAAAATGTTCTTAAAATTGGAATAGAAAAAGAACAAAATCGAATTTTTGAAAAATAGCTTCGAGGTGCATACCCCCATGCTACAAACTATTTTTTTTCCAAATTTCATTAAAAATCGGCCGAACGGTCTAAGCGATGTGCGTCACAGAGATCCTGACAGAGATCCAGACTTTCAGCTTTATTATTAGCAAAGAATAATAATTATATTATCCAATTATGGATAATGTTAATTATTTAAGGTTTAAAATATTGAAATTCACAATGAGTTCATTAAAATTTATTTTGAGATTAACTAGGGCCATTTCAGCACCTTTCTTAAATATGTCCTAGTTATACGTAGGATAGACGGTATAACTTAGTTTAAAAAAATTAAGAATCTGCTAAGAAATTGGAAAATGTTGACTTTTCGACAGGTTGGTTTGTTGGGGATAGGAGTTAATTGGTGCGAGATTCCAAGCTATGTCGAAACAAAAGCTGGTTTTCGTCATAGGGTCAGGTGGGGTAAAATGGGTATAAAATAGCCTACTTTTGGATTTTGACTCAAATATTTTTGTCAAAATATTTTGTTTCTAATTTTTTGTTTTGTTTTATGTATACATTACATATGTTGAGAGTAGAATTAAATGATTTTCACACATAATTTGATACAAATTTATTTTTGAGAGGAGTGTTTATGACTATATGTTTTCTATACCCATTTTACCCCACGCAGGTGAAAATGGGTAGCCTGTGGGGTAAAATGGGTGTTGAAGTCTAAGAAGTGATAAAAAAGCATACTATTTGTTCAATGCAGTGTGATAATATATACTTAAGAGTCAGTTAACAAAATTTTACAATTTAATTTAAAAAAAATAGTGCAAACAGTAAATTTGTCAAAATATTAATGAGGTTTCTTTCAATGCATGATATCCATACTTGTCATTCTTTAAAAAAAGTAATGGCCTCTATTGTTAAATTGTGGCTCATTAATTATTTTTATTATTTGATGTTTTTCAATGAAATCCATGTCGTCTATATCAGGAAAAATAAGAAAAATCCCCCATCTCGGATTTTTTAAAAATATTTCATCTCATATTTCCCTCAACAGCCATATATTTGCCAATAAATTCTTTCTTGCTTGTTTCCTCTAAGTATAATATTTATACCCAGGCACCTGTGGTTAAACTTTGCTTCATAAGCATATTTTTAGCAGTTTCTATTCCAGATACTTCCTCTGAATGGAAACTTTCTTTTCCCACTATTTTTTATTTTCTTGTTTTTTAATTCATTATTTTTTTCACTTTCAACTCTTAGCCTTTCTGAAACATCTTTGTCAATACTTCCTGTATTTGCCAGCATACATTTAAGTTGTTTTAAATAACTCATGCTGGTAGTTGTCAAATCTGAAGCTCTTGTTGAAATTGCAGACAATATTGCACTTTTCAAATCTTTATAAGGTGACGAAATCGTGCTTTGTGACGTATACTTTTCGGATTGAAACGAGGATGTGTTCTGAGAATTTAAAGGTACATTACAGAAATTGGTAGCATCTGATTGCAATCAAATACAATTGTGACAATCAGCAACAGGCTGGGCCCAGCATATTCTGAGGAAATTGTTATTTTGTGCGCAAGTGTACAAAAACTCTAGAATAAGTATACCGCTGGCTTCTTATTTGTTATGATGGAGCGAAGTTTATTTTATAAAGTCATGGCATTGCATACTTTTCTGTTTCAATTATTTTAAATTAACCACAAATGAAATAATATTCATTTAAAGGAAAATATTCTGTTGTATCTTTTAAAACAACTTGCTGAAATGATAAGCCTAACCATATACCCATTTTACCCCATTTTCAAAATATGAGATTAAAAATAAGAAAAAAATCTTTTTTTTTCTTCCTTGTAAGTTGAAGCAGCAACAAAAATGTCCAACTAAAGATATTATGACACAGTAATAAAAATTTCTCAAAAATTAGGAGCTGGAGATAAAAGTTTAAGCAGACAACTTGCAGCTTGAATTTATCTACTTCATTTTAAAGTGTTACCTCTCACTAAAAAATAATCTATTGGAAAAATATATTTTGTGAAACAGAATTCAGAACAACCAAGTATAATGTCCCACTCAAAAAAATACAAATTTAATTTAAAATAATTTGTTTTTAAAACCATATATTTTTGACTACCCATTTTACCCCACTACCCATTTTACCCCACCTGACCCTATACTCTTTTATCCACAAGCTCATTTCCTTAGCATTGAAAATTAATTTCTTGTTACCCTGAAACACGTATCTGCAAATATTCTTATACTTTAATAGCATTTTTAGCACATACATTTTCGACACAAATGTGGTACCTTTGAGTCTTTGGGCCGTTTAATTTCTATTTTAACCTTCCTCACTAATATTTCAATGCTTTTATTGCTGTTGTTGGACAAAAACAGTAGAAACACTCCCACAGTATTGCATAGTTTTCCAAAATTCAGAAATAATTATTGCTCTGGCGACGAAAAAAAAAGAAAAAACTTCAAAATGCTTCTTGCACCATTATTACTGATTCTTACATAAAATGACCCCCTGAATCCAAAAATGACCACTGTTTCCCTGCATCTCCACACTGTTTGGAAATGCCGTCTCCTCCCTTTTATTTTTGGTTTTCGACAGTTTCATAGCCGAAATTTTTGTTTTGGGAAGGGGAAGAGAACAATGTATTAACCCTTAACATTCTTTTGAGGAGTTAGAGATATGAAAAGTTAAAAGCATGAACATTTTTAGCAAGTTGGGTGACTCATGGGGGCATTCCTCCATAAAATATTTTGAAAAAATCATGAGAAACGATTACCTCGCCCCCCACTATGGTTTACAAATTTTTCACTTATTTTTCGGTGTAAAACCAGAGTATCAGACTCACTTTTATGTACCCCATGTCTGAAAACACTTTCACGTTGTAACATAAATTTTGAAAAAAAAAAAAAATGGATACACCGTATGGTGTGCACCTGTGTCGCGACGCAGATCGTTAGAAGAGAAACTTCCCGTTTTGTTAATATTTATTCAAGTTACATTCACAGTAATTAAGATTAAAAATGAAAATAAATCTGCTTAAAATATAGTATTAATGTAGATTTATATTTCTGAGAGTGCACCACCCCCGATTTCTTTTTATCACTTCTTATATACTGAGGAAATGGGATACAAAATGAAATATTTTAACGAAAGAAGTGTAACTTTAAAGCAGAAATATAGTCTTTAAGTATTTAGAAATTCCTCCTTTGTGCTTCCCAACACCATCATCAAGACTTCTTTCATTTATAATATTGCCTAGAGCTTAGAATATTAAAATGTGGGTAGAGCACTTACAGCTTCAAAAATAGCTTCCTAACAATAATTTCAGAATTTTCGGATGATGAAATAATTTACTTACAAAACTGACAACTTTTTTTTTTTTTTTTTTTTGTAAAATATAGAGTAGGAAACTTATTAATAAATCAGAGTTTTTTTTTTAAGTGAAACTTATATGCGAAGGCTTTGAAATTCTGATCCTCAACCTTTTTGTGGGACGGAAGTGACATAGTTCTTTTTTTAATTGTTGCCGAAAACAGTGACAAACAATAGTAATTATAAAGTTAGCTTTGTTAATAAATTTAACCAATTTAATATCAAGATTGAACCTAAGCAAGCATATATTTGTGAATTTTATTCATTTTAGGTTTTTGACATAATGCGGGTTTTCTAAGATTTCTTTGATTCAAGTCAAGTCATTAGTTTGAAAGCTTAATCCACGTTGCTTAAGTTCAGCATTGAAATTAGTTTAACTTTTATTGGCAAAAGTAACTTAAAAATTACCATTATTTTACTTTGTTATCGATCACAATTTAAAAGCGGATTTCGAATATTGTTTACTTTTTTCATTGCTTGTAAAATACGTATTTTCTTCATTAAATATACAATTTTAACGAGATAATGCCTAATTTAGGCGCAGAAAGAACAAGAGCGTGGCGTGAGAGAAAACGTATGGTTAATGTGACAGTTCGGAATGTAAAAAAGGAAGAAAGGATATAAGTTTCACTTCTATTCCTGTTTCTTTACGATCGAATTTTTTTAAAAAAAAATTTCAATCAAATATACAAAAAAAAAAAAAAAAAAAAAAAAAAAAAAAAATCAATTTGCACAAAGTTAACCGACATAGTTTAACTTTACCCTAAATGACTGTACTGCCTTTTTAAAAAATCTTATTATTATTTTTTTTTTTCAAGGCATGAAAAATGTTTTGTACTTGTACCTAAGAGCAAAAATAAATGATGATATTTATAAATATTTATTTGATAATATTTATTTTTTAACGTCATTGTTTTTCGCACTTTTTTACACCCACAGGGAGAAAATTAACAAAACGTCGTACAAATTCAGTTCTAAGTAAGTGACAAAAGTCAGTGAATTCTTGTAAGTTTACTACCGATTCGTGTTGTCTGAAACAACCTATTTTCACGGAAGCGTAGAAAAGTGATTATATAGAATGGTTTG